>NW_023270268.1:104382996-104485655 GCF_011800145.1 Mirounga leonina
TTTCTTTCTTTCTTTCTTTCTTTCTTTCTTTCTTTCTTTCTTTCTTTCTTTCTTTCTTTCTTTCTTTCTTTCTTTCCTTCCATCCTTCCTTCCTTCCTTCCTTCCTTCCTTCCTTCCTTCCTTCTTTCCTTCCTTCCTTCTTTTCTTCCTTCCTTCCTTCCTTTTCACTTTGTAAGCCTATCCTTTTTTTAATTGCTATAATTTTGGGATGTTTTTAGATGGATCGGAAATAAATGCATGTGTTAGATTCATAAGGTTTAACCGGAAAATTCTAAGTACATTTCTTTCATAAGAAAAAAATCAAGGAACTGAAAAATCCTTCTGTGGGCAGATTGGATACCAAAGCCTATAGTGGGAATGGAAATTCTGAGTTCTATAAACTGTCCCTGGGCTTTTCCATATATCTACTCTTCATAGATTGACATTTATTAGGATTGGTTTTTTTCCAGAATTGTATATCTTTCTGCTTTTGCTGTACTCAGAATTAGAAATGTGTCGTTATTATTTTACCTTCTGTGCCTCACTTCTAACCCTCTCTCTAATGGATAAGATCATTATTAACAAAGAATTATAACTCTTGTCACTCACATTCCAAATTCTAGTTGTTTTTTTCTAACTTAGCTGAGTTCATTAATTGAATCTGTGCTCTTCCACAATATGTTCAGAAATACCTCTTTTTCTTCACCCTCTGAGGCTTTATTTCCTTTCTGAGATGATTTTATTTTAAGATAAGCATATGCTAGGTAATATCTGTGTAACTGTTATGCGTTAGTAGTTATACAAGTAAGGCATTCTATCACCCTATTTTCCTTTCTAACCAATAACAAATTTTAAATGTTTAGCAGATATTAAGCATTGTAGATAGAGGGAAAACAAGAGTGTAGACAGATTAGGGATCGAAGATTTATCAGGCATAGAGATTCAAAGAGAGAAGAGCAGAAAAAAAATAACAGGGTAATCATTATGGGTCATATCTCCTGAGGCAAAACAATTGGTTATATATTTTCATTTAACTACATTATATAGCATATAAAATCTGACTCTTTTTTTTTTTTTTTTTGGTCTTTCAAAATGAAATATCAGAAAATTCTTGCTAAATCATGTATGTTGTTACAAGGTCATCAGTGAAACCCAAAACTTCATACCTAACTTCACACTTTAAGAAGTTAATCGACATGCGGGGTGCCTGGCTGGCTCAGGGGAACATGTGACTCTTCATCTCAAGGTTGTGAGTTCAAGCCCCACATTGGGGGGTAGAGATTAATTAAATAAATAAATATGAAAAAAGAAAAAAAAAAGAAGTTAATTTACATGGGACCAGAAGCCAAAGGATATTGCATATTTTGGTTTTTTTTTTTTTAAGATTTTTATTTATTTATTTAACAGAGATAGAGAGAGAGCACAAGTAGACAGAGTGGCAGACAGAGGGAGAGGGAGAAGCATGCCTCCCGCTGAGTAGGGAGCCCGATGCGGGGCTCGATCCCAGGACCCTGGGATCATGACCTGAGCCACTTAACAGACTGAGCCACCCAGGCGCCCCTGCATATTTTATTTTTTAATTTTTATGGAACAGAAGTAAAGAATTTGCCTTCATGTATAAATAACAATGGACTATTTGAAATGGAGAATTCCTTTTTGCAGAAATCTATACAATTTTATACTAACATCCCTCTGCCTGTGAAACTCTCTGTCGGGAGAAGAGTTAACAAAATTACCTTTAGAAGTCTCATTAATATACTTTTCACTTCCATTTTATCAGTGACTTGTTTTACTGTGAAAAACGCTAAGCAAAATGCCTATCTATTCTACAATAGCTTTAAACTAAAAACAAAACAAGTTATACTAGATAGAAGAAAAAATGAATATATATATTTTTTTCCCTCAGATGTACAAGGTATACTTTTAAGTAAATAAAAGATTATGAAATGCCTTCTGGCTCTGTTGCTGGTCCAGTGTTGCCATGCCCACTATTACCTGGTTAAGGAATGTTGGCTTGTTCTTGAGGGACATGACACTAAAACCTTAGAGCTTGTCATTTTGTTTCCAGATTAGAAACTTGTTCTATAGAATCACCTTCCACCCCCTTTTGTTTTGGGACTAGCAAATCTATTTTCCTTCATGCATTTTGTTTGTTTAATTCAAGAATCAGAATCCAAGATTCTTGAAGACAGTAGATTCATAAACCAATGGATATTTTGGAAATGGATATATTTTTTTAAGATTTTATTTATTTATTTGAGAGAGAATGAGAGCGAGCACATGAGAGGGGGGAGGGTCAGAGGGAGAAGCAGACTCCCTGCCGAGCAGGGAGCCCGATACAGGACTCGATCCAGGGACTCCAGGATCATGACCTGAGCCGAAGGCAGTCGCTTAACCAACTGAGTCACCCAGGCGCCCGGAAATGGATATTTTAACTTTCTTTATGATGTTTCCTTCTTTGGAGAGAGATCAATGTTTTAACTTTCATTATAAATGTTTCTAATGCTCTAGGCTTCTTACTCTAATCCTAGAAGCACCTTGCCCTAGTCACTGAATCATTTGTTTCATATTGATCCAACTTAACAGACTATTTTTTCATTCTATACATGTAAAATTTTCCAGAGTAGGTACTTAAAAATGTTTACATTTTTAAGATTTAATATCCTATTTTAAGAAAAAAAGTTCAGTTTTGTTCTACAATTTTATTTTTCAAATACTTCCCATCTTTACTCAATCCTCTCCACAATTACATCAATATATTTTTTTTTCCCTTTCCAGGCTGTGTGCTGCAATATTAACGGGGATTCTCTTTTAGCTCACTATTGTATCTCAGTCACCCAACATCCTACCTTTCACATAGTAGGCACTCAGTAATTCATCATAAAACACACTGATCCTACCCTTCCATAAAGGACATGTAGTAATGGCTTGTTTCACATTTTATAGTATTGATTTAATGTTTTAAATGCTGGATTTGAAGCTTGAAAAATGACTGTTGCTTTTTTAACCAGAAGAGTATATGTTCAGAAGATAATAATAACAGTACTGCCTTTTTTGCTGATTTTAAAATTATCCTCCCAAACACATACATTTTTTAACATCTCTGATATTGGAAAGCAACTACAATCTTGAATTAATTGGAAACTCTCCCTGTCTCCCTCCCTTTCTCCCTTCCTTCCTCTCTCCTTTCTCCCTACCTCTCTTCTTCCCTTTTTTTTCTCCTTCCCTCCCTCCCTCCTTCCTTTCCTTTATTTTTTTTTCTTTCTTCATGGATGATAACATAATGATACTATGTCTTAGAATCAAAGCAGACTTTAATTTGAAAAGACAGCCTAGCTACAATTAGTTGAACTCCTATTGCATGATAATGTGCGTGAGGTCTTTATTTTTTTCTATTTTACAGATGAAGAAGCTTAGGCCCCAAAGATAAGCAAATCACTCAAAGTTATATATCTAGTAAACAGTGTCACTTGAATTGATATTATTCTACTCCAAAGAGTGCTCTTTACACAAACTAAAGTTTCATTTGTTCACTATATGTTCACTATATAAGTATACCTGGACAGAGCTCTGAAGTTGTAGAAATAGAATCATATATGCTAAAGTTGGAAGAAAATTTAGAGGACATAGATTCTAATTCCCTTATTTTGTAGATTAGAAAAGAACTCCAGCTAAGGTAAGTGATTTCCTCCATGTAATAAGTTTAGAAATTTGCAGACACAGGGCAGGCACATGGTTTAGGGACCATGATGCAAGTATCTGTAAATGTAGCCCTTAAAATTATTTTGGAATTCAAAAGGAAAATATTGCTGCACATACAACTCTTCCAATATGTGCCCTGACACTTTTATTAAGAGAGGAAGAATTGATATATGTAGCATATACAAAGACTTCCATAATAGTTCCTACTATGTAGTAAGAACTCCTTATATATTAACTGATTTAATCCTTACCAGAAAGTTTGGAAATGAGAACTAGCTACCTTTGTTGCTATTTTATGAAGTAATAAGAGTTTAGAGAGGTCAAGCAACTTACTGAAAGTGTAAGAATGGGACAACTGATGATTGATGAATGAAGATTTGAGTCACTGAAACCCTGGCTCATTGAGGTTCTGGCTGATGGCAGAAGTAACATCCAATGAGTAATGGAGGAAAGAAGCCAAAGATATTAATTAAATATATTAATTAATTAAAATGAGCAGTTACAGAAATGAGGACTGTAGAAGCTTTGCATGATTGTTTGGACTGGTGAGTGTGTGTGTGCATGTGTGTCTGTAGGCTAACCATTTTCTTCATCTCTTGCTTTCTCTTAATGATATTTATATACATGCTATTGGTAGTTTCATTTTTAATTTTGACTTAAGGTAATGGTGGGACTGTTACTGAATATGAGGAAAAATTAATACAGCTAGTAATGGATGCAATGACTTTTCAGACTATTTCTCATTTGAGGGAAAGAATAGAATTTCTTTTAAGAAGGGTAATGGTACATGGTTACATAAAGTTGTTTTGATATGTAAAGTTGTTTTGTTGTTGTAGGGAAGCTAAAATGTGTGGAGCCAGGAGCAGAGAAGTTGAGAGTCAAAGGAGTGGGCTGTGCTCCTTTATTTATTTATTGCCTATCAGCTCCAATTCACCTTTTTGCCTGCTCTGTGAAAATGGATCTGGGCCTTTTGCCAACTGACACAATGTTAGGTTTTGTCACTAAAGAGTGATGGAGAGATAATGCAGGCAGAAAGGGTTTTGTTTTCTGGTTTTGGAGCATTTGATTAGCAGATTCCACTAGCATGGATGGCTTCTTTATTGCCTAGCTTCCGAAGCTCCTGCAGTGGGCATTTGTATCTCCAGAACCCCACTCCTGTGTGGTGGGTAGATTTTTAGCGCCCAGCTCCTGCAGTGCATGGTAGCCAACAGCTTCCACTTGGCTGGTTTGGTAGTGAGAGGCATCTCCCTGTGAACAGCTTTCATAGTCACTTTAGAGCACGTTGCCAGCAATTTTGGCCAGCTAGGAACCACAGCAAATCCTCTGCCATTCAGTGGGTCACAGCTATACCCTCTACTATGAGGTCTGTATCTCAGCCTTGGGGTACAGGGAAGGGTGTTTTCTCTTGGCACTAGGTGTAGTGACTGCTCCTCATACCTGTTATTCCTATATATTTTAGAGTTTTCTTTACTTTTTTACTAGTCAATATCTATCTCCTTATTTCAATCCCTCATTATAGTTGATAATTCATTATATTAAATTTTCCCTTTTTAAATTACTGTGTGATTACTCTGTCTTGATTATACTCAAGGCTGTCTGACCTCAATTTCCATGCTTTTAAACCACTACCCTGTACTACTTTTTACCACTAACAGAGATAATTTAAAGCTGATAATAATGTGTCGTTGAATTTTCTTAAGATAAATAATTAATAATTAGGGTAGTAGAATCATAGTATTTTAGAGTAAGAAAGAACACTGACAGTGATTCTGTCCAGTACCTTTTTTATTCAGATGTGGAAATTGAGGCCAACATAACTTCAGTTATGCTGAGATCCATATTTTGTCCATGTTATTTTGTATCATTGTTGCCTATTATAGAGTCAATATTTATTAAATGTGAATTGAATTAAAATGAGTGAATTTACTAGATAATGTTTATTGAGTACCTTGCTTGTAGCTACAGATGAGGTGATGATTTAGATATAGTTCTTCCCCTCAAGAGGTTTTTGGTCAAATAGCAAATTTGAGATAAGAATGATAACTTTGATTAAACCTAATTCCTCTTTGCTTTGGATATTATTGCCAAGCTGATTGTGGGTTGAAAACAGAAGACAATTTTCTTTGTGCAGTTTTTATACTTGTGTCTAAAGCTATGTAGGGAAGAGGATCATGTGCACATGTTTAAACTTAACTTTGATATAGCTATTAGAACCTGCTATCTTCTGGAACAAGTTTTGTTTAGTGACCTTTAAAAGCTCAATTTCCAAAGCACACATTTATAATTTTATTTTTGTACTTATGGGGATATCATCTTTACACAAAAATCCCCAAATCTTTTTGGATTGTATTTAGCAGAAACCTTCTTACTTCACTTTCTAGAATGATGGGTGACAATAAATGAGGCCACAATCTAATAGGACCTGATTGTGACATACCTTGAATATTTAGCTTATGGAATTTTAATAATTAGCCTTGGCTGAATTTGTCTCTGAATTCTGATAACTTAAGAAATTAAATAAATATGTGTCTATCTTTAGCACATCTTCAATCATTGGGGGGCACTGTGTATCAGAGCATTTCACAAAAATTAGAATAAATCCTACCTTAAAAAACAGAATTTCTAATAATATATTTTAGATAGATAAAAAATTTTTTGTCGGATAAAAAGTTTTTTCTTATGTAACATTCAATAGCACATAGGCAAACTAAAGGAGATCAGTAATTAAGTGGCTCTTTTAATTCCCTTTCATAATTTTAAAGTAAATTGGGAAGCTAACAAAAGTGAAAGTTCCTGGACTCTGAGAACAAACAAACAAACAAACAAATGCTTTTTATCAAGTAGTGGTTTTAATATTCTCTTGTGTCAAGTCATAGCTTATCATGAAATCATAATTTTAACCATTCACTTTGTGTCCAATATCATCACCTTTTAATATGTGTTAATACTTACACGGGTGACATAAATTTAATATGTAGAACATCATGAATATTTTTGAAACTATCACCTCTTCTGCTTTCCTTTCCTTCTCTGCCTTATATTTCTGTGTCCATTTCTTGATGATTCTCAGTTCTTAAACTACTTCCCCTAACACACACTTACTCCTTATCTGTTCAGAGCTTCTGTTGACCTCTACATGTCCATGCAGACACAAATTCTACATGGTTACAAGAGAGTAAGGATGTGGTCCCCTGCTTCTACTGATCCTTCCAGAGGTCATTCCTCTTATGATGGTACTTTAAAATGTTTATTCTAAGAATAATAATGATAATAATTTAAAAAGTACCATGACTAACGTGTTAAAGGGAAGCCTGGGTGGCTCAGTCAGTTGAATTTCTGCCTTCGGGTCAGGTCACAATCCCAGGATCCTGGGACTGAGTCCAGCATGAGGCTCCTTGCTCAGTGGGGAGTCTGCTTCTCCCTCTGTCTGCTGCTCCCCCTGCTTGTGCTCTCTCTCTCTCCAACAAATAAATAAACAAAATCCTAAAAAAAAAGTAAAGTGTTAAAAAAATAAAATCCATTGTAATCTATAAACAAGGGAAACCACACATAGCATCTTCATGCATTTTCTTCTAATTTTTTAATGCATTTTGGAGAAATAATTAGGGTTATACTTTATGAAAATAATAGCATGCAGTTTTTATTTTATGTTATTTTTGTGAATTTTCCCATCAGTAAGTACTCTTCAAAAAACTGATTTTAATAGCTTTATGATATTTCACCTTATAGAATAGCATCTTCTAGTTGTTAATGTAAATGGATTTCCAAATAATCACACAGTTTATGAAGGAGGTGGGCTGCCTCTAATGAACTGTGAGAACATTTGGGCATTTTGCACATACTCTGGGGAAGATAGCAGATGGAGCCCCTACCTATTACATTCTTTACCAGTGAGAACATTCTCCTCTCCTCTGATTGGCCTGGAGAGATCACAAAGGAAGAGAGACAAACATGCCTCACACGAGGGGGAGGAGCAAGATGGCGGAGGAGTGGGAGACCTAAATTTTGTCTGGTCCCAGGAATTCAGCTAGATAGGGATCAAACCATTCTGAACACCTACAAACTCAACAGGAGATCTAAAAAAATAATAGCAGCAATTCTCTGAACAGAAAAGCGACCACTTTCTGGAAGGTAGGACATATGGAGAAGTGAATCCAAGGCGATATTCAGGAAGGTAGATGGCAGGGGAGGGAGCCTCCATCAGCTGCTACCAGCAAGTGATAGAGCAGCAGAGCACAAAATCAGAACATCTAGAAGTCTGCTCCGCTGAGGGACGTTGCTCCAGTGGCTAAGTGGGGGGGTGGAACCTTCGCTGCGACAGTGTAGTCTCAAGACCCTTGGGGTCACAGAAAGACCGGGGGTGCCTGAGTGTGGCAGAGCTCCCAGGTATCAGAGCGGGGAAGCCGGCTGCAGAGACGGAGCTGAGGAGTGGGCTCTCAGCTCGGGGTTGCCATAAACTGTGATCTGCAGCACAGTTGGACCACAGCTCCTCCAGCAGGGACCCAATAAGCGGCAGATCCAGGGAGACTTCCCTTCCTCCCCTGGGAGGAGCGGCACGGGAGCGCACTGCAGGAATCTGCTGGGTTCGGAGACTCCACATGGGGTCGTGTGCCAGAGATAGAAATGCTGGGTCACAGGCTGGGTGAGCATGGAGTGTGGCCAGAGACCGGGGAGTCGGGAGTGACTGACTGCTTTTCTCTGGGGGCACACTGAGGAGTGGGGCCCCTGAGTTCTCGGCTCCTCAGGGGCAGAGATTGGGGGGGGCACCATTTTCACTCTCATCCTCCAAAGCTGTACAGAAAGCTTGCAGGGAATAAAAGCTCCCTAGAGCAAACCCGAGCAGATCACTTAGCCTGGACCCAGAAAGGGTGGGGCAATTCCGTCTCCAGCAAAGACATTTGAGAACCACAGCAACAGGCCCCTCCCCCAGAAGATCAGCAAGAACAGCCAGCCAAGACCAAGTTTACCGATCAATGAGAACGGCAGAACTCCAGCGCTAGGGGAATACTGCACATAGAATCCATGGCTTTTTTACCATGATTCTTTAGTCTTTCAAAGTTAATTTTTTTTAACTTTTTCTTTCTTTGCTTTTTTTTTGAATTTTTCTTTTTCCCTTTTTCAACCAACATCTTATCAATCCCTTTTTTAAAAATCTTTTTTATTTTTCATTTTTAAAGTCATATTCGATCCCTTCATAGTAGTTAACTTTATTTTTGGTATATACATATAAGTTGTTCTCTATTTAAAATTTTGGGATGCAGTTTCTTCTAACAGACCAAAATATATCCTAAATCTCTAGTGTATGGCTTTGTTCTACTCTCCTGCCTGATCACATTCTCTCCCTTTTTTTTTTTTTAAATCCTCTTCTTCCTTTTTTCAACCAATGTCTTATCTTATCAATTCCTTTTATAAAATCTTCTATAATTTTCATCTTTACAGTCATATTCCATCCCTTTGTCATATTTACCCTTATTTTTATACATATATAAGTTTTTCTTTCTTTAAAACTTTGGGAGGCACTTTCTACTACCATACCAAAATACACCCAAAATCTAGTATGTGGGACTGATCTATGCACCAGCCTGATCATATTTGATCATATTCTATTTTTGTTTTTGTTTTTGTTTTTTTGTTTTTATCTTTTTCTTTTTCTTTCTCTTTTTTTTTTCCTTTTTTCTTTCTTTCCCTTTCTTTTCCCCCGGTTTCAGGTCTCTTCTGATTTGTTTAGTGTATATTTTCTGGGGATGTTGTTACCCTGTTATCATTTTGTCCTCTCATTCATCTATTCTCCTCTGGACAAAATGACAAGATGGAAAAAATCACCTCAAAAAAAAAGAACAAGAGGCAGTGCTGACGGCCAGGGACCTAATCAATATGGACACTAGTAAGATATTGGAACTAAAGGTCAGAATGATGATTTTAAAGATACTAGCTGGGCTTGAAAAAAGCATGGAAGATATTAGAGAAACCATTTCTGGAGAAATAAAATAAGTAAAATCCAACCAAATCAAAATCAAAAAGGCTATTAATGGGGTGCAATAAAAAATGGAGGCTCTAACTGCTAGCATAAATGGGGCAGAAGAGAGAATTAGTGATATAGAAGACCAAATGATGGAAAATAAAGAAGCTGAGAAAAAGAGAGTTAAACAACTACTGGATCACGAGGGCAGAAATCGAGAAATAAGTGATACCAAAAGACAAAACAATATTAGAATAATTGGGATCCCAGAAGAAGAAAGAGAGGGGCAGAAGGTATATTGGAGCAAATTATAACAGAGAACTTCCCTAATTTGGGGAACGAAACAGGCATCAAAATCCAGGAAGCACAGAGAACCCCTCTCAAAATCAATAAAAATAGGTTAACACCCCAACATCTAATAATAAAACTTACGAGTCTCAGAGACAAAAAGAAAATCCTGAAAGCAGCACGGGAGAAGAGATATGTAACCTACAATGGTAGAAACATTAGATTGGCAACAGACCTATCCACAGAGACCTGGCAGGCCAGAAAGGACTGGCAGGATATATTCGGAGAACTAAATGAGAAAAATATGCAGCCAAGAATACTCTATCCAGCTAAGCTGTCACTGAAAATAGAAGGAGAGATAAAAAGCTTCCAGGACAAACAAAAACTAAAGGAATTTGCAAACACGAAGCCAGCCCTACAAGAAATACTGAAAGGGGTCCTCTAAGCAAAGAGGGAGCCTAAAAGTAACATAGACCAGAAAGGAACACAGACAATATACAGGAAGAGTCACCTTACAGGCAATACAATGGCACTAAATTCATTTCTTTCAATAGTTACCCTGAATGTAAATGGGCTAAATGCCCCAATCAAAAGACACAGGCTATCAGATTGAATAAAAAACCAAGACCCATCGATATGCTGTCTGCAAGAGACTCATTTTAGACCCAAAGACACCTCCAGATTGAAAGTGAGGGGGTGGAAAACCATTTACCATGCTAATGGACACCAAAAGAAAGCTGGGGTAGCAATCCTTATATCAGACAAATTAGATTTTAAACCAAAGACTATAATAAGAGATGAGGAAGGACACTATATCCTACTTAAAGGGTCTATCCAATAAGAAGATCTAACAATTGTAAATATCTATGCCCCTAACATGGGAGCAGCCAATTATACAAGCCAATTAATAACAAAAGCAAAGAGACACATTGACAACAACACAATAATAGTAGGGGACTTTAACACCCCCGTCACTGAAATGGACAGATCATCTAAACAAAAGGTCAACAAGGAAATAAAGACTTTAAATGACACACTGGACCAAATGGACTTCACAGATCTATTCAGAACATTCCATCCCAAAGCAACAGAATACACATTCTTCTCTAGTGCCCATGGAACATTCTCCAGAATAGATCACATCCTAGGTCACAAATCAGGTCTCAACTGGTACCAAAAGATTGGGATCATTCCCTGCATATTTTCAGACCACAGTGCTTTGAAACTAGAACTCAATCACAGGAGGAAAGTCAGAAAGAACTCAAATACATGGAGGCTAAAGAGCATCCTACTAAACAATGAATGGGTCAACCAGGAAATTAAAGAAGAATTTAAAAAACTCATGGAAACGAATGAAAATGAAAACACAACTGCTCAAAATCTTTGGGATGCAGCAAAGGCAGTCCTAAGAACAAAGTATATATCAATACAAGCCTTTCTCAAGAAACAAGAAAGGTCTCAAATACACAACCTAACCCTCCACCTAAAGGAGCTGGAGAAAGAACAGCAAATAAAGCCTAAACCCAGCAGGAGGAGAGAAATAGTAAAGATCATTGCAGAAATCAATGAAATAGAAACCAAAAGAACAGTAGAAAAGATCAATGAAACTAGGAGCTGGTTCTTTGAAAGAATTAATAAGATTGATAAACCCCTGGCCAGACTTATCAAAAAGAAAAGAGAAATGACCCAAATAAATAAAGAGGATAGATCACAACCAACACCAAAGAAATACAATTATAAGAACATATTATGAGCAACTATATGCCAGCAAATTAGATGATCTGGAAGAAATGGATGCATGCCTAGAGATGTATCAACTACCAAAACTGAACCAGGAAGAAATAGAAAACCTGAACAGACCTATAACCACTAAGGAAATTGAAGCAGTCATCAAAAATCTCCCAACAAACAAGAGCGCAGGCCCAGATGGCTTCCCAGGGGAATTCTACCAAACATTTCAAGAAGAATTAATACCTATTCTTCTGAAACTGTTCCAAAAAATAGAAACGGAAGGAAAACTTCCAAACTCGTTTTATGAGGCCACCATTACCTTGAACCCCAAACCAGACAAAGACCCCATCAAAAAGGAGAATTACAGACCAATATCCTTGATGAACGTGGATGCAAAAATTCTCACCAAAATACTAGCCAATAGGATCCAACAGTACATTAAAAGGATTATTCACCACGACCAAGTGGGATTTATCCCTGGGTTGCAAGGGTGGTTCAACATCTGCAAATCAAACAATGTAATACAAAACATCAATAAAAGAAAGAACAAGAGGGGCGCCTGGGTGGCTCAGTTGGTTAAGCAACTGCCTTCGGCTCAGGTCATGATCCTGGAGTCCCTGGATCGAGTCCCGCATCGGGTTCCCTGCTCGGCAGGGAGTCTGCTTCTCCCTCTGACCCTCTCCCGTCTCATGTGCTTGCTCTCTCTCATTCTCTCTTTGTCAAATAATAAATAAAATCTTTAAAAAAAAAAAAAAAAGAAAGAACAAGAACCATATGATCCAATAGATCCTCTCAAATGCAGAAAAAGCATTTGACAAAGTACAGCATCTTTTCTTGATCAAAACTCTTCAGAGTATAGGGATAGAGGGTACATACCTCAATATCATAAAAGCCATCTATGAAAAACTCACAGCAAATTCTCAATGGATAAAAACGGAGAGCTTTCCCCCTAAGGTCAGGAACACTGCAGGGATATCCCCTATCACCACTGCTATTCAACATAGTACTAGAAGTCTTAGCCACAGCAATCAGGCAACAAAAAGAAATAAAAGGCATCTGAATCGGCAAAGAAGAAGTCAAACTCTCACTCTTTATGTGGAAAACCCCAAAGACTCCACCCCAAAACTGCTAGAACTCATACAGGAATTCAGTAAAGTGGCAGGATATAAAATCAATGCCCAGAAATCAGTGGCATTTCTATACACCAACAACAAGACAGAAGAAAAAGAAATTAAAGAGTTGATCTCATTTACAATTGCACCCAAAACCATAAGATACCTAGGAATAAATCTAACCAAAGAGGCAAAGAATCTGTACTCATAAAACTATAAAATACTCATGAAAGAAATTGAGGAAGACACAAAGAAATGGAAAAACGTTTCATGCTCATGGATTGGAATAACAAATATTGTGAAGATGTCAATGCTACCTACAGCAATCTACACATTCAATGCAATCCCTATCAAAATACCATCACTTTTAATCAAAGAAATGGAACAGATAATCTTAAAATTTGTATGGAACCAGAAAAGAACCCAAATAGCCAGAGGAATGTTGAAAAAGAAAAGCAAAGCTGGTGGCATCACAATTCCAGACTTCAAGCTCTATTACAATGCTGTCATCATCCAGACACTATGGTACTGGCACAAAAACAGACACATAGATCAATGGAACAGAATAGAGAGCCCAGAAATGGACCCTCAACTCTATGGTCAACTAATCTTCAACAAAGTAGGAAAGAATGTCCAGTGGAAAAAAGACAGTCTCTTCAACAAATGGTGTTGGGAAAATTGGACAGCCACATGCAGAAGAAGGAAACTGGACCATTTCCTTACACCATACACAAAAATAGACCCCAAATGGTTGAAAGACCTCAATGTGAGACAGGAGTCCATCTATATCCTAAAGGAGAACATAGGTGGCAACCTCTTTGACCTCAACCGCAGCAACTTCTTCCTAGAAACATCGCCAAAGGCAAGGGAAGCAAGGGCAAAAATGAACTATTGGGACTTCATCAAGATAAAAAGGTTTTGCACAGCAAAAGAAACAGTCAACAAAACCAAAAGACAACCGACAGAATGGGAGAAGATATTTGCAAATGACATATCAGATAAAGGGCTAGTATCCAAAATCTATAAAGAACTTACCAAACACCGCACCCAAAGAACAAATGATCTAGTCAAGAAATGGGCAGAAGACATGAACATTTTTCCAAAGAAGACATCCAAATGGCCAACAGACATGTGAAAAAGTGCTCAACATTGCTCAGCATCAGGGAAATCCAAATCAAAACCTCAGTGACACCCCCTCACACCAGTCAGAATGGCTAAAATTAACAAGTCAGGAAATGACAGATGTTGGCGGGGATGCAGAGAAAGGGGAACCCTCCTACACTGTTGGTGGGAATGCAAGCTGGGGCAACAACTCTGGAAAACAGTATGGAGGTTCCTCAAAAAGTTGAAAATAGAGCTACCGTACAACCTGGCAATTGCACTATTGGATATTTACCCCAAAGATACAAATGTAGGGATCCAAAGGGGTACGTGCACCCCGATGTTTATAGCAGCAATGTCCACAATAGCCAAACGATGGAGAGAGCCAAGATGTCCATCGACAGATGAATGGATAAAGAAGAAGTGGTATATAGATACAATGGAATATTACGCAGCCATCAAAAGGAACGAAATCTTGCCATTTACAATGATGTGGATGGAACTGGAGGGTATTATGCTGAGCGAAATAAGTCAATCAGAGAAAGACATGTTTCATATGACCTCACTGATATGAAGAATTCTTAATCTCAGGAAAAAAACTGAGGGTTGCTGGAGTGGTGGGGGGTGGGAGTGATGGGGTGGCTGTGTGATAGACCTTGGGGAGGGTATGTGCTATGGTGAGCGCTGTGAATTGTGTAAGACTGTTGAATCACAGACCTATACCTCTGAAACAAATGATACAGTATATGTTAAAAAAAAAAGGAAGAAGTAGATAGCAGGAAGGGACGAATGAAGAGGGGAAAATCGGAGGGGGAGACGAACCCTGAGAGACTATGGATTCTGAGAAACAAACAGTGTTCTAGAGGAGAGTGAGGTGGGGGTGGGTTAGTCTGGTGATGGGTATTAAAGAGGGCACATACTGCATGGAGCACTGGGTGTTATACGCAAACAATGAATCATGGAACACTACATCAAAAACTAATGATGAAATATATGCTGATTAACATAACATAATAATAAATAAATAAATAAATAAATAAATAAATAAAAATGCCTCACAAGATTGTTTCATTCAATGAAGAATGGAAAAAAAAAACGGGTAAAATTTATCTTCCTTGCTAGCATGATAATTGCTAAATATGGAATCCATAAAGGAATAATGATTTTATAAATAATTTATGGAATTTCCATCATTCACCTATAAATTAAATCAATAGTATATTTTGATCTTAATGCATTACAATGATGCAATCTTCAATTCAATTCTTTTCTTCAGTTAACCACCCTCCCTCCAATTATTGCAATGTTGTGATAGCCACCAATATGACTTTGCCAGAATGTCTGGCTTACTGTAAATGTCTGTTCAAAATGATGGTTAGGTGTACCTCTCCTCAAACATATTTAAGTTTTCATAAAATCTGAACTTTTTCTTAGAGTAAAAGTGTTCATGATAGAAAATCTGATGTGAAGTAGAAAGAGATTTTTCTAGGATGGAGAGTTTTATTTTTTTTCCCTAGTCATAATGGTAGACTAATTCTGTGACCAGATTTATTGCTTTCAGCATAAATGATGCTGGCCAACACGAATTGACATAGTACAAATCAGTAGAGGTCGTGTGTATTTTGAAGTCATCTATCCTGCATATTTTAATATCATAATAAAAAGGTCTATGACTAATATTTATATTTGAAAAGCCTTTTTTTTTAAAGATTTTATTTATTTATTTGACAGAGAGAGAGAGAGCGAGAGCAGGAACACAAGCAGGGGGAGTGGGAGAGGGAGAATCAGGCTCCCCGCAGAGCAGGGAGCCCGATGCGGGACTCGATCCCAGGACCCCGGGATCATGACCTGAACCGAAGGCAGTCGCTTAATGACTGAGCCACCCAGGCGCCCATGAAAAGCCTTTTTATATAAGAAACATTAGTGATTATTTCTGGCCTTAGAGTTCACAGATAGATACACTATTTTGAAAGTCAGAATTAAATAGAATGTTCATGTATCTGTTTAGATGATGAAACAGCTTAATGGTTTTCATGAAACATTTGAGATTTATTGCTTTGAGACAATGCTCTATGTTTATATAATGGTGATATGACATCCCTAATAAATATTTGAGCTACTTGACTCCTGGTGAGCATCCTTTACTGAAGTTACCTGGATGTCTGAATTTAGCAATTGGAGTATTTTCTGGGGTTGCAATCAGACCTTGACTGTAATTTCAGTTTAAATCTTTTTTGCATAATTATTTTGAAGTTGACATAATGGAGGAAACAAAAAGCACATGTGTGTGGGAGAGAGGGGAAAGCAAGAAAATATTTTAAAAGAGTGTTTGATGGTTTACCAGGAAAAAAAATATTTGCCCATAAATGTTAACAAACAATAATAATAACAACTATGCAGGGTTTTAAAAATTATTATACATTTATTGTTTATCATTCTTACAGTGTGCAATAACTTTAATGGGATGTATATATTTGTTTCTTTTTTATTGTAAGATTTACTTTAGAACCAATCACTTCACTGCAGAAGTGAATCTGTTTTTAAGGTATGTGGTTAGAGGAATGCATTTTTTAAGAATTGCTTTTTATTTGAGACTAATTGCAACCTTCAATTAAAAGAGAAAAAAAAAGCTAAAGAAATAAATTTTTGCTAGCTAGACTATTATGTGACCTATAAACTGTAGGGCTTGAATGAATTTAGAACTTGCCTAGTTCAGTATTATCCCTGTTACAGGGGAAGATACTTATGTCCTGAGAGGTGGTCTGACTTTCACAAAAGCTCCTTGGAGGCATGGTTGGGAGTGAGAGGTGAGGCCTTTGCAGCCTTGGGCAGTTGGTTGGCTAACACTTGGTGAAGATGAATTTGTTCTCAGTGTTTTTTTTATTTTATGCACTTCTGTATTTGTAGACCTCATATGAGCAATATTTTATCACAACAATTTCATTTATTTTCTATTTCTAATAATATGGATGGCCAACATTTGAAAACATTTTCATGTTTGGTGTTAGGTAAAATTCTCTTTAAAATCATAATTTAAAAACAGAGTATTTCTGAAACAGTATCTTTTAAGTATCAAAATAAAGAAATAGGGAGATTTTGTTGTCATCCAAAAGAAGGCAGCACTATCCTATGATTACAACGAATAAAGAATGATGATTGGAGCCTCTTCTAAATACCACTTGAAACTTTTAAAATGACTTTGGGTAAGTCCCTTAAGCTATTAGCACTTATATTTCTTTATTGCAAAGAGGTGATAATCACTGTCCTCTGACTGTTAACCTTTAACCAATATGCTGTGCACTCATTGATTCCTCTTCTGTTGAAATATTAAAATCCTTGATGTGTCTTTGTTTATGATTGGGCTGATATGTTTTAATATCCTTCCAGCAGGGCTGTAGAAAGAAGACTGAAAAATAAATGAAAATTATTATTACTTCTTTAAAGATTTTTATTTATTTTAGAGAGAGAGAGGGAGAGAGAGAACACAAGCCAGGGGAGAGGCAGAAGGAGAGGGGGAAGCAGATTCCATGCTGAGCAGGGAGCCCAATGTGAGGCTCAATCCCAGGACCACGGAATCATGACCTGAACCAGAGGCAGACGTTTAACCAACTAAGCCACCCAGGTGCCCCCCAAATAAATGAATATTAATTCTCAGACTGGAATTTCAGTTATTGCTATGAACTTTTCCTAAGAATCATTTGATCAAATGCAGCTAGTAGATGGCAGAGGTTATCTTAGAATAAAATTCTGTGATCATCTAAGTCAGTGGCTTTCAAAGTGTGGTCCCCTTAGCTGAAGCACTGTGACTCAGAAACTTGTTAGGAAGGAAATCCTTGGGTCTTAACCCTGGCACACTCAGTCAGAAGGTCAAGGTCCACCCATCTGTGTTTTAACAAGCTCTACATCTAATTTTGATATATGCTAACATTTAAGAACCACTAGTCTAAACTAAAACAGATGAAAAAATAAGATAGACTCATAGAAGTCAAACCATCTCAGACTTGGCAACAAAATGTATGCTGTATGGTGTGTATATTTTTTGATGTCTGCTCAGGGGGACAAGAGGCTTTGTGTTAAGTCCACATGGATTGCTTATGCTAACTTTGGTGTGTTATTGAAAATGTTGAACGAAGTCAGGGAAATCTTAAAGTTTTGATAGCCAAGCATTAAGGTATTGAAAATTGCAGCAGGAGGTCATTAAGGAAAAAATAGTTGCTGCTGAGATGTTGATATTAGAATCTAATAATTTGTTCTGTGCACAAATGAAAGCTAAGAAAGTGTGCAGGGCATTCTGGAAGATTTGGCACATGTTAAAAGATAATGATCATCTGAAAGTGTTACTCATGTTCAGCATTTGTTTTTATAAATGAAAGATTGATTTGGTATTAAATAAATGATAATCTTGAGGCTTAATTTGAGATTGAGAAAATCAAAAAAGTCAGAACAATTGGTTTCATTATAAAGATATTAATATTTTATATACTTTATACTTGTAGCAAATTTTTTTATAGTGGAAATAATTATTTTTCAGGGAAGGGGAATTATAAAATAAAGCTACTTTGGTGCTGGACAGAATTATTTTTATAGTTGTAGTAGTTTGAACCATGTTGCTGATACTGGCATGACTTGGTTTGAACACTGCTGGTTGCATGCCAGTGGTTCTCAAAGTAGTTGTTTTGGACAAGTGAGGGCAAAGTTGTAAGTTTGTTACAATTACCTGGAAGTCTAGTACTAAATTATTCATGTTCTTCAACATCTCCCATTCCTCCAACATCCATTTCATAATGAATTCAAAAGGAAAATGTGCCTTAGACTATGTTAAATCTAAGAAGAATTGGTCTTTAAGAATATCTTATTTATGTGCATTGTCATCTCATCTGTAATATATATGTTATCTGTCCAAGGTAGGAAGAAAATATTACATATCGGTTAAACTTCATTATCATGTGTTTCTATGAAAATGGAGGAAGGAAAGTACAGTAATTTCACAAAAAAATTTTTTTTAAATCTTTTTTGTAAAAGCTATCAAGACTTTTCTACCTTTAAAGGATTTTTTTTCCTCCAAATACTTCTACCTTTCTGTTCTAAACAAACCATAAAGGATATTAAAAATGAGACTGAGCGTTGTAGAGGTTGGAATGCCTGCCTTGGTCAATCAATAGATCTTTGTAAAGAAGATGCCTCTAACTATGAAGTCACCTATTGATTGTTTAAAACCTTACTGTTGCCCCTAATCCTTTTGATTTATTATCATTAATGGAATATGATGTAAGTTTGTTAATATCCAGTTTTTCTAGGATGCTGGTTTTGTGAAAAGAAATTAAAGTGGCCACTTTAGACTTGTGAATTTGGAAAGCTGGTTATATGAGAGGTGGAGAGTCTTCTTCATCTGATCTTCAGGGAGATGCTATCAGTGCCCTTCAGCCTTGATTAACCTCTTCTTGGCCATCAGCTCCATGGGCAGTTCCAATCTTCTCTGCTTCAGCCCAAATTACGCTCTGGCCAGGGTCCCTGGGTAGGCCCTGCTCTTCTTCTGACATTCTCTTAGATCATATTTTCTGTTGCCTTCCTTTTCAGTGTCATCAGCTGCTGTCAGGTCAAGTCAGATTGAGACTTTTAAAGTCCTAGATCTGTTCCTCAAAATATACTAAGGGCAGAGATAATGCTGAGACAAGGCACAGCCAGTCCCAACATTATACAACAGATACATACCCTGAAATTGGGGGAACACAATACACTTTCAGAAATAAGATACATATGACCCAGAGGCAGAAGACAGGATCCCCCAGAAGAGATAAAGTCATGTGTTAGGTGGCATTCTCTTAGCACCCTTCTCAACATTTGTCAGTTTCTCATTACATTGTACAATGTACATTACGTACATTGCTGTGATTACTTGATCCATGTCTTAAAATTATGTGTTATGAGGACATGGTCTGTGGCTGCTTGGTTTTATATACCTAGTGCCTAATGTATGAGTACTTTTTTTTTTTAATACATGAGTACTTAATAAATATGAGGTGGAGGAGTTTTGAAGAAGGAAACACCACTGAGAAACGGGGAAACAGAGAAAACATCATGTGACATCAGGTGAATTTGAACAGAGCTTAGTAATCTATGATAGTAATGCATGATTAGTATATACATCAAGAACAGGTTGCCTGATAATCCCAGTGAGGGAAACAGCGTGGGCCCAGGGAATGCAGCGAGCATGAAAAGAATGTTCTGTAAAGGTTGATCACGGGAGCAGACAGCATCCTGTGTGGAACAGTAAAAGATGAGGTTAAGCATATGAAGTGGACAGATGATGGAAAGCTTGGCTCAGTGGTGTGCTGGAACTGGTTTGAATTGGTTCACGAGAGCCTATTATGTATCTCTTTCCACCTCCAGAAAATCAGCTATGATGAGAGTGTTTGCACTATAGAAATCTGCAAATGGTACAAATTAGGGCTGCACCTTACTCCTAAACACACACACAGAGCCAAATGTTGTTAAACATTTATAAGCAAATCACTGCATTGCATGTTAGGTTTCAGAGGTGGTACTTGTTTAGGTTCAAGTAAGAGATAGCAGGATGAAACTGAAATATTTTATAAGATTAAAAGCTACCACTTATCAACATCATAGTGTGCAACTGTTGCAATGAATAGAAGCTAAAAATATTGAAGCTAGTAATTTTAGTTAGAAAATAAAATGGCAAAATTGATGGTTTGGGAAGATTTCCTTGTTCTGTAATTCTTTCACAATAATATGTTACTTTGATCTTTTTCCCCTTGAGTTTCTCTGGAACCATAGGCAATATATAGATAGGGAGGCGGCTGCCCAATAATCCCCGTGAAGGAAGCAGGATGGATGCTTACCTCATGTTCTCTGAGCATCCTTCTCAACATTTGTCAGTTTCTCAATATACATCGCTGTGATAACTTGATTCATGTCTCAAAAGTGAGACTTGTCCCATTCTCAGAAAATTACCTTATTCTAGGCTAACCTCAATCCTGTAGCAAACGGTGTGATGAAATTTTCAAATTTTGTTTGCTTTTATATTTTTTAATCTATGTTTGTCCTCATAAATGAGGAAATTAAATGGTTTCTTATGTAAATAACATATTATAAAAACTTGGATAATGTATAAAGGTATAAAAGAGAAAGGACCATTACATATAAATAGATAGCCATTCTTAAACATTTTTTGAATATTCTCCTAGGGATAGTCCAGTAATTTCAATTTCCTTTCCTTCTTTCATTTTTCTTTGTAGTATTTATCACTTTCTAATAAAATACTTAACTTTGTTTACTTTTTCTTCTCTTTTAGAATGTATCAAGGCAATATAAGCTATTTTTTTCTCCTAACTTCAAGATTTTATTTTATTTTTTTACCTTTTTTTAAATTCTCTTCATGGATTAAATGAGTTTTGATATGAGACTGGCTTCAGTATTTCTTTTTAAAGTTCTTCTTTAGTTATTCCAACCACCAATGACTATTGCTTTGAAATGCCACTGTTATCATGTGCTGAATTTCCCTATATACTTGGTTCTGTTTCTTGTTTCATATTTATTTCACTTAATCTCTCCCTCTGCCTGCTGCTCTGCCTACTTGTGCTCTCTCTCTATCTCTCTGTCAGATAAATAAATGAAATCCTTAAAAAAATTTATTCTTTCAAAATTCATATGTATCCACTTATTTAGGGAAAATGACACATATTTAGAAAAAAAGTAGTGTAATAAAATTAAGAAATTAATAAAAGAAGTTCTTTTATTTATGGAGCTTAGCAACTTACAGTTAAGAAGTCAGAAATAACAGTTATAGCACTATGGGTGCAGTAACAGAGCATGCATATTAATGTTTTATAAAAGCCCACAGAGGGAACAGGCAGGCTGTCTAGAGGAGGTGATACTTGAACTGGATCTTCATATTTGAATATGAGTTCTTCAGAAAGGGAAGTAGAGAATGTTATAAAAGTAGATGATTTCTCTAGGTAGAGATATGGAGAGTGAATTTCAACAACAAAGAAGGATTTGAGCAAAAGTTCAGAAATATATGTTAAAAAACCCACTACATGTTGTTCTTAAAGAAGGCAAGTTGCCCAATGCCTCTAAGTCTATTGTGTAGGTAGGGGAAGAGGAGGCTTGGGCCATTTCTTAGAACACTGTGTGTGAAAGACTCTGTTGGCTGCATACACAATATCCATTTCAACCTATTTCCCTAACAAATGGAATCCAATTTTTTTTCACAGCAATGATGTGCCCCCTGAAACATACATTTTCAAGACTTTCGGGGGTGGCCATGTTACATACCTTTTCATGTATTTTATTTATTTGAACAAATATTAATTAGTATCTGTTCTAAGCCAGGCCCTGTTCTAGGCACTGGAGATACAGTAATAGAAACAACAAAACAGAACAGATAAAATCTGTAATCTGAATGAGTTTAATTCTAATGGGAGAAAAGGAGGACATTCATCACAACAACAGAAACATGTAAAATATATAGTATGTTACACAATGATAAGTACTATGAGAAAAAAAGAACAAGTAGGAAAAGCATTTTGCTTTTAGATAGGATGGTCTAGGAGAGTCTCATTATTGGAACAAAAATTTAGGGGTGAGGAAGCACTCCTTGGTTTTGGAGAAGAAGGAATTCAAGGCAGAAGGAACAGGAAATTCGGGTACCCTGAGTCAGGATGTGTCTAGTGTGTTCAAGAAAAAGCAAAAATAGTGGGAAGAAAGGTCAGAGGAGAATTCAGAAGGCACATGCTCTAGAATTCTGAAGGCATTTCACTCTGCATCAGTTTGGAAGCCACTGGAAATTTTGATCAGAGAAATGGCAAGCCCTGACATCCTCTTTACAGGATGTCTCTGGCTGTCTTGTTGATAGTAGATTGTAAGGGATCAAAGTTGTTGGCAGAAGGGCAAGTTATGAGGTTATTAGAGTCTCCAGGAGAGAAATGTTAGGGAATCAGACCAGCGTGTTAGTAGGGAAGGTGGAGGGAAGTGGTCAGAGTCTGGGTATGTTGTGTTTTGAAGATAGGGAATTTGCTGAGAGATGGTATATAGGGGGTGAGAAAAACATAGGATTTGAGAAAAGCTGTGAGAGTTTGTCCTAAGCTAGTGATAGGATATTATGACTATTAATTGAGAAACCCAAATGCAAAAGATTTGGGGAAATAGGATTTTTGTTGTTGTTGTTCTGTTTTTATTATTTATTTTTCTAAGGTGCAGAATCAGGGATTTGGTTTGGGGCCTTTAAAATGTCGGTGGCCTATCAACATTCACATAGAGCTGTCAAAGTGGCATTTGGATTTAGGCAGGGGAGAAATCTTGACTGGAGATATTTATTTGGATATTGTCAACATAAAGACAGTTTTAAGGCATTGAGACTGCAAAAGGTTGTCAAAAGACTGCATGTAAGTAGAGAGGAGAAGAGAAGAGATACACTGCTAAGTACTGGGGTTTTCCCACGTCCCGAGTTCAGGCTGGGGAGGAGAATTAGCAAAGGGGATTTAGAAGAAACAGCCAGTGAGGTAGGAAGAAAACCAGGCACGGTGGGGGGGATATTCTGGATGTCAGGTGGAGTAAGTTTCAAAGAAGACAGAGATTAACTATTTCAAATGCATGCTATAGTACTAGCTAGAAAGAGAACTGAAAATGATGGGTTTGATGATGTGATCATTGGTTAGCTTGGCAAGAGATGTTCTCGTGGAGTGGTGGAAATTAAAATCTGGTTTAGTTGTGGTCAAGGGAAAGTAAGAAGAGAAATATTAAAAACAATTTTTATACATAAGTCATTCTTTCAAGGAATTGTGCTATTAAAGTCAAGGGGGATGTAAGCTTGAGAGTTTTTGTTTGTTTTTAACCAAGATGAAGCTATGACAACATGCTTATTTGTTGACTGGAAATAGAGTCCATGAGTAATTCTCTGGTGGATGACATTAGAGTTTTTGTTTGTTTGTTTGTTTTTAACTAAGATGAGGCAATGACAACATGTTTATTTGTTGACTGGAAATAGTCAGTGAGTAATATTCTCTGGTGGATGACATGGAATGAGATCTTGTATACAAGAGAAAGTTTGGGAAATTAGCTAGTCTCAAAGGTAGGTGAGAAGATGTGGTAATGGAAGCTTATCAAGATTTTCTGTTGCTTGTTTCAGGTTCCCCAGGGAAATATGAAGCAAGGTCATGACCTGAAAGTGAAGATTGTTGTATGCGGGCATGGAGGCTTAAGTAGAGGAGAACCTATGAACTAGTCCTTGTTGGTTGGCAGTGGGGAAATGAATGGACCAATAAGGATATTTGGGAAGCATGGAAGTTTCCTCCCAGTCTGTCCTGCGTGGACTGTGGGTGCAGTGATGAAGGCCGAGCAGCAGTCTCGCAGTCACAGCACAAGAATTGTGAGGACAAAAGTTTTACATGAGTAGATGGAAAGAACCTTTAATCCAGTCCAGCATTTTGGAGCCATTCTACTTTTCCTTCACTTCCTTCTGGACTTCATGGTACATGATAAAAAGAAGGTGTCTATTTGGTTAATCCTTGGTAGTCAGGTCTTTGTTATCCATGCTCCCTTACTCTCTCCTGACATGTTCCACAGGCTTGGACTTTTTGTTAGATGAAGGGGAATCACTGAAGTTTTTGAGGAAGGATATAATGCTGAGATTTAGAAGATCACTCTAGCAGGGTAGATGGATTTTACCGAAGTATACATTACCTCTTCTCCTTGATAACACCGGCTTGACTTAGTGTCAAAAACAATTTGCTACCTCAGACAGAATCTACTGCTGCTTATGGCAGGAAGGAGAGTTTTTCAATCAAAACTCATTGAAATAATGGTTTTAACAGGTCCTTTTTTCGGCTGGAAAATTAGGAGGTGAATGCAGTGGTGTCAAAGATTACCTGAGAATAAACTGTTGTAGGTCTTCAAATTTATAAAAGTGGACTTCAGGTTTTTACCAGGGATTTGGGGCAATTAAGCAATGTTCCTATGCAGACAACTCTCAGAGTGAAGACTGGCCTTCAAAATATGATAAAAGTTGTATTTTATTATTCAAGGTCCTATATTCATTTTGGGTTAATCAATATCTGTAGATCCTTTAAAAGTCATTTTTCATTAAATAACAAAGATAGATTTTTTAAAAATTGGGATTATCTTGGCATTATGTAAAGGTTAGCTAGTAATAATCTCTTCATTAACTCCTTTAAAATTCTGTGAGATGTCCTCCAGTTTGGGGCATATCTGCACGGATACATGTGATGGTGTTCTGGGGGTACCCGAAAAGTTAGCGCAAACATGGCACATTTTCCTAGACAATTTACTTTATGGCCATACATTAAAAATTTTTGTTTAAAACAAGTACCAATTTATTAAGCAACAGAATACAAATTCTCAAAAATTTGAGGATACATGAAAAAGACTTTAAAAAATGGTGCTCTGTAAGGCTAAATCCCTAGAGGGCTCTTTTACTTAATTGATTCGTTTATATATATATATATTTACCTCTTTGTGCCAGGCATTGGCCTAGGTGAAGAGTATAAAGCAGCAGACAAGAAAGACAGGCCTTGTCAACAGAACGCAAACCTATTTTGTGAAAGAAAGGAAAATAACTAAATTTACTGACACATACTAAGTTCCAGTCACTGTGGACCAGACTCTTGACATATATTTTATACAGTCTTTGCTCTCCTCTTTCATTGCTTAGTGAGGGGACATGCACTGGAGTGACACCGATAATTGAATATCTCTCTGATTAAAATTAGTGGAAGTGATTCCGAAATACATATAAAGTAGAAGCCTCTTGTTAAAAAGTCAACAGTGAACTCAATTTCAAATATATTCATGTAACCTGAATAATGTAGCACCTGGAATTTTCAATCTGACGAAACATCATTCTAGATTTTCCTGTTAGCCTTTATGCAGTGAATACTTTGGAAATTATTGGCATTAAGAAAAAACTGGATTGAGTATGTAAGTGGCAAGAAGTTCTTTAAACTGAAATAAGTCATAATGATTACTACAGGATAGATAATGTCATTTTTAAAAAATCTAGAGGTTGACTACTTAGTTTGTGGACTATCCTGGTTTCATAATGTCATTTTCTTTAACTTCCCTTTTCTTGACTTTTAGAAGTCTCTCCATTTCCTACCACCTTTTCTTCCAAAAATCTTTCAAAAGTTTGTTGAAGAAGACAGTTGAAACTAATGACTAAAATGTATTTTATTGATGTCACGATCCAAGTACCCAAATAACATACATATGGAAGCTTGCTGTAGTTTCATAATTATTTTTCTTTTTGGTCTTTTTTTTAATCTGCTTCCTTTGCATTGTTGTTTCTAATTTGGAAGGTATACTGTGTCATAGGCAGACTGCAAAGGAAATCCATTTAAAGGATAATACAAACCTTCTCAGTGTGGGAAGATGGATATTCTATTCCTTGTTTTTCAGTAATTTCAATTTTTTAAACCAATAAGAGTAGCATTAATTTTATTAACAAAAAATTATAAATTTTAAAAATAAGTGTTGGAAAGAAATAATATATACCTCCTTAGTCTTCTGCCAAACCCAGTTGGGTGATAAGCATAAATTTCAAGCAATACTAAAGGCAATACAGTATCAAAACATGAGTTTAGTTTTTCTATCACTGAATTTACCGGATTCACACCTATGTGACCCTGAGTGGTTTTTCCTTTATGAAAGAGTTGTAAGTTCCTGACCTCAACTACAGAGGAAATGAAATTTCCTAAACTAGAAAGATGCTTGCTAAGAAAATATTTGCTAATCGATTGTCACCTGGACTGACATGGGGGAAAACACCTAAAATACCAAAGAAGAGTAGGTAGCACAGAATATCATTTGCACATGAATAATGAGAATTTCCATCAAGCTTAGAAATCTGAGTGTTTTCCTTGACACAACTTCTTAAACAAGGTTTTTCTTTTTATTAAGCAGCCCATTGTAGACATTTTTTACACTAAAAACAAGTGCTAGTTTTCTAAAGAGGTAAATGTCTCTATGAAATATTTTGAATTGTTTTGTTTCCATGTATTTTGATAAAATAATTTGAAAAATGTATTATATTCCAGGAGTTATATTATTGTTTAAAGGAAAATATGTATTAATTAGTAGAATAGTTAAAATTGTAGTGTGCCCTCAGTAAGATACATTTATTGTAGGTAAATTAATGTCTTGAATTAATGATTTACATTGGGATTTGTAGTGAGGTTGTTGTTGATGTTTCTATGAGTATCTGGTCTTTTCTAAAGATTTTGTAGTTTGAATATGATATCTATCTAGATACATATGTGTGTATATACATACATATATATACTTTTATATATATTTCTATGTAATAAAATATATAGAGATTCTTTTTTTAAAAGTGGGTCTTGAGAATTATTTTAAGGCAATATTTGCTTTCTAAAAAGCATGGAAAAATTTATTCTATAATGACAAGGAATTTGGGATACATGACTACTTCTTTAAAAATTAACAAGTGGTATACATTCTTCTGCACATTGATTTCTTGGTCTGTAAAATGGGGCTTGACAAAGAGGGCTGGAGAGTGAGCTGAATAATATTACTTGAGGTATTGTCTATTTTTACAGGATTGTAAATTTCTGAGGGACAGTTTAAACTGAGCATGAATTCATGCTTTTTCATAGTTCTCTAGGTTTACAAATTGGGTATCTGACAGCTTCTTGCTCTCATGAAATACATATTTTCCTTCCCAAATGGATAGGCGGAGAGCTTTTTTTTTTTTTTGATACAGTTGTTCGTGCTAGACATTGCCTGTATAATATTCTAACAGTGGGTAAATTTACAAATAAGTGAAATTGAGACAAACAAGTTAATGATAAACAAGATCTTTTTTTTAGCAACCCATTACTGCCATTTTTACTATATTGCTAGAGAGGTAAAGAGCTTTATAAAAAGTGTTGTATTTTCTTTTTGTCTCCATTTTCTTTTTGTATAATGATTGATAAAACGTATTATATTCCTGGATTAGGGGGAGTATATTGCTCAAAAGAAAACATATGTCAATAGATGCAGCAATTAAAAATCTTTAAATGTTGTAAAA
The DNA here is from genome assembly GCF_011800145.1 of Mirounga leonina. Classification (NCBI taxonomy): domain Eukaryota; kingdom Metazoa; phylum Chordata; class Mammalia; order Carnivora; family Phocidae; genus Mirounga; species Mirounga leonina. Next base: position 104,410,934 of record NW_023270268.1, read on the forward strand.
GAAAGATAAGACAGAAGAAGCCAAAATTAATAGAATCAATTTAGGAAATTAAAACTTCAGTTTGATAGAGGAATCATATATTTCAGGGACTGGTTTCACTAGTTTTTCTAATCAGTTAATCAATCAGTCCTGACACAGAATCCAAAGATCCAGGGTGGACATGATCCCTTATCTGTTTTCCGTTTCTGTGTTTGAATAAAAGGAACAGAAGAGGATACAGAAAAGATAGATCTCAAAATGAGGGGAGAATGCAATGAATAAGAAATGAAAAGATAAAAAAAAAATTAAAAAAAAAAGAAATGAAAAGATAAAGCTGGGATATTATGGGAGAAGTGATAATATGCTTATACACAGATATCATTCAATATTTAGAATTTAGTAAAATATTAATTTGAAAGTATTTAACATTCAGAGATGATTGTTCATTTGTATAATTTTATAATAATGGTCAAAATACCCTTTACTAAATATCAATGTCGGGAAGTGTATTTTACAAAAGGAATTATATAAAAACTGATTCAGCCATCTGACAGGTCATAATAGGGGACTAACAACATGGTTAAAAAAATACTGCAGACAATGAGTGATTATAAGTTAAACACAGAGGAGTGACAGGGAAATTGGTTACTAGAATTAAATACTAAAGATACGTTGTTGGTGCAAAACCATATAGCATTTTGAATAAGAATGTGGACTTTGGAGTCAGATGCTTCCATTTCAAATACAGGCCTCCTCACTTACAAGCTGTTTAATATTGCACAACTCTCTGTACCTCACTTCCTTATTTGGAAAATGAGGGCGATAATAATAGGAACAAGACTCCTAAGACTTTAGGAGGATAAAATGTATGTTATGTGTGATTAGATACATGTATGTAGTTGTATATGAATATGTAATTGTATGACTGTGTTACTATGTATGTACATAATTACATATGTGATCATGTGCTTGCATATGTTATGTGATCGTGGACTGTATGTAATTGTGTATGTGTGTGTATATGTGTATGTGAAAGTGTGCACATGGTTATATGTACATGCATGTATATATATGCATATGTGACTGCGTATATGTATGTGATTGTGTATCTATACACATACAATCAATATATATATGTGTGTGTGATTTGAGTATTAGAGTATTCCAAGTACTGGACACATAGTGGTAATGTATTGAAAAGGAGGGAAGAAAAGGAAGAAGGACAAGGGACAGATTGGGAACATTTTAACTCTAGAACAATTTGAGTGAAATTAGCACCCTTTTGTTTTCATTCAGAAGGATGAGGTTGAGTTAGGAAGATTAATGGTCAGGGGTTAATTTAATAGCTACTAAAAAGAGGGCAAAGGGACTAAAGATGACACTTCAGAAGGAGGTGAATGCTAGTCTCAGATATAAGTAGTTCAAGAATCCATGAATAAGAAACTTAAGATCTCACTACAAATGTCCTTGATTTGATTCTAAGTCCTTTGACTTTTCTTTTTTTTTTTTTTTTAAGATTTTATTTATTTATTTTGAGAGAGAGAGAATGAGAGAGAACACATGAGAGGGGATAGGGTCAGAGGGCAAAGCAGACTCCCTGCCGAGCAGAGAGCCTGATGCAGGACTCGATCCTGGGACTCCAGGATCATGACCTGAGCCGAAGGCAGTCGCTTAACCAACTGAGCCACCTAGGCGCCCAGTCCTTTGGCTTTTCTGATATAATTTTAAAGGGTAGAAGTTTTCTCCATTCTGTTAATGTTTCTATGGGTACATATGCTCATGTTCTGAGAACAGTTATGTTGTAGAGACCTGGGGGAAGTTTCTAGAATTTTTCATTTAGTACTTAATAATTTTATTTTTGTGTTTGTTTGTTTTTTTCCCTCTGATATCACATTAACATGTGGCTTATTTTAGGAGCAAAATTATGTGAGTTCATTCTGCTGGCTTGTGAGCTTTAGCATTAACCTTGGACAGTATTTATTAAATGTTTGCACAAGAAGAATTCATGTCACTCGGAGAAGGGTAAATATACAAGTTAAATATACCAAAGGTGATGCATGGTGGGTAACTATCTTTACTTCCTCTGTTTGCTGCTAACTTTGCATATTAAAAATTGTCTAGATTCTAGATGCAGAAACATGTTCTGTCAATATGTAAAAATGTACCCTATTATGCTTTTATGACACAAATTTCTCTTATCCTGTTCCAATGCAAGTTACAGGATAAAGCCTGTCTTCCATAGAAACCTATAGAAGGGTTCAAATGAATTCAAGAGGTTTAATTAAAAAGACAGTCACTAAAGAAGAGATTATGACAATGATAAAACTATTTACTTAATTTTTAAATTTCTAAAACATGTTAAATCCATTGACCAATTAGTTTACATACTAGTCTCTCATAGGTAATATTATTCTCTTAATCTTTTAGTTGAAAGCAAAGATGTGTAATTATTTAAACCTCTTTCTTTTGAAGAACACAAAATCTTTCTGAAAGATATCTGAGCTCCATATCATTTTCATAAAATCTGGCAAATAGTAAGCATTAATATTTTCATGTTACAGCTAGATAACAGGAATCAACTCAAGGTAGAAAGAATTGCTCAAGGTTATATAGTAAATCGGTGGGAGAACTGATGATTTGGATTGGCAAATTCAATGACTATCTGAGTTAAACTGACATTTTGCTTAAGAAGTTTGGTGAGAGAAGTGTTCATTTGGATATATGTAGCTTGCATCAAGTTTTACTTTTATATTCCTTTACAACTTTACCCAAATATGGAACAATGTTGCCTAGAGATTTCAGAACTATATAGTCACTTTTTATCAGAATTTTTTTCCATTTTTAATGTCCATGTACTCAGGAAATCATATGCCTTAGTATTTGTGAGAGATGCCAGAATAAAAGTCAAATTCATTTTTTAAAAAAGATTTTATTTATGGGGCTCCTGTGTGGCTCAGCCGGTTAAGCATCTGCCTTAGGCTCAGGTCATGATCTCAGGGTTCTGGGATCGAACCCCACGTCAGGCTCCCTACTCAGCAGGGAGTCTGCTTCTCCCTCTGCCCCTCACCCCACTCATGTTCTGTCTCTCTCTCTCAAATTTATTTATGAGAGAGAGAGCATGAGCGAGCACAGCGGGGAGGAGCAGAGGAAGAACAAGCAAACTTGCACTGAGCATGGAGCCTAACATGGTGCTCAACCCCATGAGCCTGAGATCATGACCTGAGCCAAAATCAAGAGTCAGACACTTAACAACTGAGCCACCCAGGCACCCCAATAAAAGTCAAATTCTAATTCATTAATTTCAAAGGCACCAATGTGTGCCCCCTGAAATATTTAGGAAGATAGATTTGCTTCTTTCATTTTAGACAAAGTCAACTTCTAACTACCCTTACAATTGAGGCTTCTCTAAAGAAGTCTTCCTTATGTTGCTTTACTTAATCTGTCCAGAAGGTTGGCAGTTCAGATTGATGTGCATAAAATGGATCGAGGGTAATTCAGTCCACAAATCACTTATTGCCATTGTCTGTCATAATAATTTCCTTAGAATCTCATCATTAATGTCAAGGAGTATTAATTGACCATTGAATATCAGACTCCAGAGGTATAAAGAGCATGAGAAGCAGGGCTTCCCTTGAGTGGGCTTATGATTCATTTAAAGAATGAGAAGATACATTTAAAAATATAACTCACATAATGAGTTAGGATGTGCGAAGTACTAAATAAGTAGTAGAGTCAATGAGGGTCATTGGAATTTAGTAGTGAGATGTTAAAATTAATTGAAGTAATTGGGGGGACGTTTCATTTAAAAGGTAGAAGTAAGCTGGTCTTCAAAGGAAAAATATGACCTAGACCAGAATTGACAAATAGATTTTAACAGGAGTGAGAGAATTCCAATTAATAGGTAGTAGGTTCCTAGACCAATGTTAAGCATTGTAAGACTAATTTAATCAGTATACAAAACTATCACCTTTAGCGGCGGCTGGATGGCTCAGTCGGTTAAGCATCTGCCTTTGGCTCAGATCATGATCCTGGAGTCCTGGGATTGAGTTCCACATCGGGCTCCCTGCTCAGCAGGGAGTCTGCTTCTCTCTCTCCCTCTGCCCCTTCCCCTGGTCCTCCTCTCTCTCTCTCCCTCTCTCTCTCCCTCTCTTTCTCTCAAATAAATAAATAAATAAAATCTTTTAAAAAAGAACTATCACCTTTACTGATAGGAAAATTGGAATGCAGAATGTATGTCTTACTTGAGGCTATCATATGACTACCTATGACTTTTCTCTTAAAAATTAAGCCTTGAAACCTAACCTTAGAGAGGACAGAACAGATCCTTTTCTAGCCAGTTGCTTGGAGAATCTCAGGATACTTCACAACCTATTGAGGTAGGATTGAGAAATCCAGACAGAGAACAAGAGTAGAAAAAAACATATTAACAATAGAAAAGGAGTGTATTCCCCTTGCAGGCAGGTGAATTCCGGAGGCAGAGCAGGAGTCGACATGTGGTGCCATGGCTGAACAGTGCCTTTTACCTGAACCTCACCTAGGAATTCCTCTGTTACAAAAAGGAATGAACAAGGGGTTTGAAGAAAATGAGCATTTTCCTCCTATTATTCTCAAGATATATTATATATATATATATATATATATATATATATATATATATATATATGGAAATGTTCCAGCGCTTCTCATGCTATTTTATCAGCCCGAGTAAGAATGCAGAGAGAGGAATGTTTCATTGTGTCTGCCATGGGTGTGGGTTAAAGGATCAGTAGCATATCTGCTTCATATTTTCTGTCCCTAAAGATGACCCTGATGGTATTCTAATCAAGGAAAATGATGAGAGAGAAAGGCATGGAGGCAGGGATAGGTAATTCAATCCAGGTAAAATAGTAACTATTCTGCTTTGATGAGGAGGGTTGTACTGGGGGATGCTGAAGGATAGATATTAAGGTTTTCAGTTTTGTTTTGTTTTTACAATTTTATTTCCTCTCACAAAGTATTCACAATCTTTCTTATTCTGTGTTCTTATCTCTTCCTCTTACATCTTTACATCTTGTAGAGCACTAGCAACTGGACACTTCTGGTTTTGTTGGGAAGAAGAACCTGTTTTTATCACTCTCTTTTTATTTGGCCAGACAAGCTTGTTCTGGAGGTTTCAGAGAATTTGTTCTGTGTAGCAGTTTTTGTTTGTAAGGTGGCCAAGTATCCAGAGGATTTTTAAATGTAGAAAGATAAGTGTGAGAAGAGGAGTACATAAGTTATGAAAAGCTCACACCAAAATTATTTTAATAATTCTCTTCATCTTTTTAGGTTCTCTGAGTACTTTTTTATATTTTAATTGTTTGTTAGAGCATAATCATTTTGAGGACAACGGTAGAATTTCTGGTTCATGATAGGCTCTTAGTTATACATTAACGTGTTTTCTTGGGTCAGGAAATCTGGGTCAGTTTATCCATGATTGTACCTAAGAGGATGTATATATATGCAATTCCAGACAGTCTTGGAATGGTGGACAATGGGAGGGTAATGACTGCTATCCTGTCATATTTTTACAAGTTGATGTTACTACATTATTATCATTTGGCTTCAAATTTTGACAACACTGAAAAATCTGGAGACTGTAAGCAAGTTATTAAACCTTTGTAAGCCTTAATCTACTCACCTGTGCATTAGGGTTAACACTTTCTGCCTTGCCTACCTTACAGATTTTTATGAAGATAAGATGTAGCAAGGGAAAATTAGCAACTTTACAAATTTACATAACTTTTTATAACATCTCTGAGATAATTAAAATGGGTATAAAGTCATTCATAACCTAATCTCTAATTTAAAAATGCCCTTTCCTATAGGAACTTTATTAAACTCCATTCTGGGGGTGCTTGCACATCTGTCTTCTGCTCATGTTGTGATCCTGGATCCTGGGATCAAGCCTCACATTAGGCTCCCTGCTCAGCGGGAAGTCTGCTTCTCCCTCTGCCCCTCCCTCCCCACTTGTGCTCTCTCCTTCTCTCAAATAAATAAATAAATAAAATCTTTAAAAAAATAAACTCGATTCTGTATTCACCTCAAAACTATCCAAACATCACACACTGGTTAGATGATAATGTAGATACATCATTGTCTGTGATCTTGGCTAATGTAGAATGTTAAAAAGAAAAAAATAGCAAGCTTATGGGACCAATTGTCCTTAACTTAATATTAATATATGCTGAAGTATTATAAAATTGGAATTTGTTTTTGGTAGCTTACATATTCTTTTTTTAACTACAGAAATTCTTTTTTTAGCTATAAAAATGCATTTTATGAGCATTAATCTTGGTGTGAAGTCTATACCTGTTATATTATATATCATTTGATAGCCTTAGAGGACAGGACTTATATAAGAAGTTAGATGTTAGTGTGGAAATGAAAAATATAGCTAATTTGTGTGTTTCATAGCATATTTGTCATGATTCATATTGGTAATGTGTCCGTATATCAACTCTGGGCTGCTTTCAACCATGATCTGTGTATTCTTTTAATGGCTAGTCTTTGTTCACACCTTTACTTTTAGTAGGTATTGTTTAAAACTGATGTGCCAAAACCATAACAGAATCATCATTTGTAAGTAAAGCTTGAAAACACATTGCTATGAAAATACTGGTTCTCACCTAAAGTATACTTTGGATACCGAAACACTGACTTGGGAACAGATTGATAACTGGCATTGTGTTACCCTCATAAGGAATTATTTTGGAACTAAATAAAATAATGTTGATTGTGCTGTATAAACACAGCAGGCTTCTCAAGTCTCAGTTTCATTTTATATTAAAATATTTGTCAGTAACTTGACTAATAAATATCATTTTAAAACTGGTAATAGGTGATCAGTATAATAATGTCAAGCATGTCTGTTTCAAACACCTATGCTTGTCATTGTAAAATACTGTGATGTACAAGTAAAAACAAACAAACAAAAAACTGTGAAGCCACAAATACTCTGTTTTTTGCCTCGTTAAAAATTACACTTTTGGAACTTCAGAAATGGACTTGGTTCTCAGACCCCCTTTTTTCTCTATCAGGAGATAGAAGGAACAAGGTTTTATTTTCCCCAAGCCCCGTTTCCTATTAATTCTAACTCCCTCCTTTCCAGGTCCATTTGTGATCCAATCAATATTGTGAATGGTAGTGGCTCATTTTTGACTTTTTCTTACTCCCTAAAGACCAGTGCCCAGATGACCTTCACACCTTTCCTTGCTAGGTAGAGATTAGAGGAGCAAATGTAGTGCACCAATGAATATGTGACAGGGGACTCAATTTAGTACAGCCTTATTGTTTTGCAAAAGCCATACAACGAGCAAGAGCTGCTAGGGTCCCCACTACAGAGAACCATCTCTTTGCTGTATCCTGAAGGCAGAATGTCGAGGCTTAAATTATGTAGCTATGGCAAAAAGAATGAAATGCTAGGAAAGATCTTTGCATTCTTCAGAGGTCACTGTAACCCTGGGTCCAACTCTGCCTTACATATTACTGGATTGTGACATGTGTTCTTAAAAGTAATAAATGTTCTCAAGTTGAAGCAATTGATTATTAGGATTTCCGCTAGGATTTTGGGCTAACTCATAAAGAGCAAAAGTGAACCCGTATTTTTTGCTTAAAAAGAAATTAGCTAAAAATGAGAATCTCATCTTTGTAGGGGGGTAGCAGATAAGATAAACCAAGATAAGACTCGTCCAGTCTAAAGTCATTATAAATTTTTCTTTAACCCAACTGTACACAAATATTACTATAAAAATAAATAAAGTAATTTTCTCATGATTTTTTTCTAGGCAGCATTTTAACTCATTCCAAGAGTGTATTTACAGAGCAATTGGTACAGAAAAATAGTGATAATATCCAAATAACCAAAAGATTACTATTGCAAAGATTAATGATATTCTCTTTTCATTTAAATATTGTTGCATATTGGCAGCATTCTTTGCAAGGCCAGGTTAGTTTGCAGGAAACTCTAATTTATTTTAAATTTCATTTGACTAATGTTTGGTTTTCCCTTGGAAATATTTTCTTATAACTCAATTTTTGTCATTCAATGATAATATTTAATCTACTTTATATAAAATCACAAAATATTTGCTGCAGTTTTATCATTGTCATTGTTAATATCATTACTAGAGCCTGGAAAATCTACCTGAAATCTACATGAAACCCTACATATTAAATCTACTGAAAAATGGATTACTTGACTTTTAGTGTCAATTTGCTTAATAAGTAATTTCAAAGATTTTAATTCTGGCTAACAAGTTCCTAAAACTGCTCAGGATAGGTTTTATTTCAAAAGCCAAAATAATTAAGTTGACACACACAGATCCACATGAATCCACAACCTACTGAAACATCTTTGAACTCTTAAGAATACAAAATAGGATACTTGCAACATCACCAGCACAGAAATATCTGAGCCTGGTTAGTCTCAAACAAATTGGGAATGCTATTCACTCACTGTGATATTGAGAGGCTATGATGTCATTTCAGAGCTATGTAGATAGAGGCGAGACGAGGGGGAAAAAAAAAGAAAGAGCTGATTCATGCTTAAAAAAAAAAAAAAAAGAAAGGAAGAAAAAGAAAATCCTAAATAATAAGGCAATGGCTCCAAAGCAGTGACCAGGAAATTACTTTCTGAGTAAGATGCTCCAGGGCAAAAGTCTTTCTTTAACAAATATTGTTTAAGGCAGTGAAATCTGTTTGCCATCATTTCTTTCCTCCCAGGTGATTAAATGCAGAAGAAAAACAGTCATTTGATAGCCACAGAAGCTATTTACTGAAAGTATATTCAATCACCATAAACATTATTTTTACAGCAAGACTAGCAAAAGATACTATGGGGGATCTCATAAAACATTTTTAAAAAGAAAAAAAATGTTACTGCCATGTATTTTTATGAGGGCTTCAGAGTGATCTGTATGCAGCTGTTCCCTCCAAGTACTGCCTGACATTGCAAGCTCTGGATTTGGAGACAGATGGCATAAAATTCAGTTCCCAAATGGGAGAGATTTCATAACGCTAAAGAACAGGTTCAGAGCTGGCTTTGTTTTGTGACTAAGGATAATTCCTGATTATTCTCTCTATATTTCTCATCTATAAAATGAGATAACCTGTTGTAATATAAGCACTAAATAATTATAAAGAATTTTATTGCCTACACATTTTAACGACAGAAAGAAATGAACAGAAAAACCTTCATGATATGTTCCCCAAATTGGAATTTTCTCTTTTCTTCCTTTCTCATCCTTTTGACATAACTAATTCTCTTTGACGTCACTCATTCTGTAGGAAAAGACTATCTCATTCAGTTCTCCGGGATTTACAAGTAGAACGCTGCAAGTTTTCGTATGGAAGAGAGAGGACAGACCCAAACTCGCAAGATGCAGACTGACGCACCCAGAAGTATGAGGGACTACAAAAGGTGGTTGATGTTGGATGAGATGGGAAGAAGCAGCTAATGTGATCCCTGGTGTGGGTGATTAAGGGCTTCCATCATGTGGAGCTGGGATCCTTTATCTAGGCTGACTAAAGAGACTACAGAGCCCCAGTGCTGGCTCCGTGATCCTCACATTGTCCTTTGGCTGTGACGTTCTCTTTTTTGTCTTAGCCTTCTCTTTCTGGGAAGGTATGAACCTTCCTTTCGTATGTCCTGTCTTTTTCCAGTCCAAGGGGAGGTGTTAACTCTTCAAATCTTTCTCTTAATGATGTAGATTTCTGAAGCACAAAGATAGAAAGGGACTCGAGATTTTTTTGTTTGTTTGTTTTTTGGTCAGTCCTATCATATCATCTCCAAGAAAAAGAAAATTGTCTAAATCGGTTTTTCTCAACATTGGCTGCACAAAGTACGATCTGTGGAAACTTTTGAAAAATACCGGTGTATGAGCCCCACACCAGAATAATATGTTATTCTCTTGAGAATGTGCTGAGAGGCAGATCACAACCTCCACCCCCACCAAAAAAAAAAACCCAAAACAAAAACCCAGGATGATATGTTATTCTTACTTTTATCAATACTCTTGCAGGCAAGAGTATTTTTTTTAAAGCACTCTAGTGTAGCCAAACTTGAGAACATCTAGTTTGATATTTGAAGGGAAGGAAAGGCAAAGATGAGAAAGGAAGGGAAGAAGGAATGGTGAGGACTATTAATGTTTTAAAAAGTATTTTGTTTATAGTAGTTTTAAACTATAAACTATGTGTATGTGGTTGTTTGAAAAGATCAAGCATACCTTCAGAAGAAAGTTTGTCACTACTCAAGGTACTCAAAAGTCTATATTACAGGCTTGAAAGGTATTTCAAGGGTATTTTGAGCACTGACAACATGGCTGGAATGTATGTGACATCTATAAATACAATTCTATAGAGCTGGAATCCACAATTCTGGCATGTTAAAACAAACAATATTATAATCTTAGTAATTTCAGTTTTTGTATAGTTTGTGGACATTGTCCAAAAGAACCCAGTGTAGCATGTGTATGTAAAGATTTAAAATAAAATCAATGAGAAATCTGTACTTTTTTAAAAGGGAAAGAGGACATTCTTGCTTACCCTCCATCAGAGGCTCATTATACTGTGACTTGTTATGGAAGCCTGGTCCTTGGAAATTTTTCCAAAATACCCCAAACTGTATGCATATTCTGATATAGATTTGCCTGACCCAGGTGGCATTTTCCCAAGTCTTATACACTGGCCTGATGTTTTTATTCTATGATGTCTTCTCTTGGAGTTTTTCTTTCTTTTTTACAGTTTCAATTTCCTCATTATTTGAATGATGTTTAAATCTGTCCCAGTCCCTTCATCCTCTTAAATACTGTTTGTTTTTTTTTCAAGTGATTGCTGAATCATTCCAAAGGGAATGTATTCATGATGTCATATGAGGATAGTTATCTCTGATTCCTTTTCATATGGACAGCTTAAGAAAGTATATATTTAATTTTAATGGTCGTTATTCCTTACTTTTGATGGCATTGTCAATGAAAACAATGTGAGAGGCAGATCACAACCTCCACCCCCACCAAAAAAACCCCCCAAAAACAAAAACCCAGGATGATATGTTATTCTTACTTTTATCAATAGAGCCCTAGGATATTCCTCAGATATATTTCAAAATATTTATGATAGAATTGTTTTATAAATATTCTTTCGGTATACTTAAGACTGATTGTATTCATACTACAAATAAGCCTAATTAAGTAATAAAATTCATGCATTTAGAAAGAGCATTAAGTAAAAATTTCTTTTAATAAATATAACAAATACCCTATCTAATTTTAATAATATGTTATTCTCTTGAGAATGTGCTGAGCTGCTGGAAAATGATTGATAATGGACATAGTACTTTACTGGCTTAATTTAATATATAGAGACATACATTTAAGAAAGTATCGAATATGATCTCTAGGGTACTGAGCTGAGTGAAGTTTTTTCCAAAATAGTTTAATTTTTTTTTATATAGAATATCGCCCCCTTCTCTCTTTGCCCCCAAAGCCTAACTACTGTTACATGGGGAAAAATATTTAGATTAGTTTCTAGGATTTTATTTATACCCAAATGATGTAATTAAAACAAGTTAGTATAGAATATACAATTATACCAAAGTGTGTATATGTGTATATTACATCCTTAGTTGCTAATACTCCAAATAGCTTTTAAATAACAATAGTAATGATGATAATAATAAAGACAAAACTAATTCTTAGGATCTTGATATTGCAGAATTTTTAAACATAAGCTATATTTTTTGAAGGGCAAACCACTTTACAAAAGCATACTTGTATAAATGAGAAGTTAAGATGGGCTTATTTTTATAAATAAATGGGCTTTTCATGTTGTATTTGTCTTAAAAACACCACAACATATTGCCAGAACTATCATAACCAGAGGCTATTTTGAAGTTATGCTGTGCACATCGCTAGTGGGCAAGGCCAGGCTGGTATGCCTGCTATTTTGCTTTCCGTAGGAAGATTTTTTTCAGATGATTGAATCATTTTTTATTTGATAAGCACTCACCTGCACAATGAGAGTGTAGCCTTCATTGCCCACTCTGGAATGTTTTTCCAAAAAGCTAGGGGACCAAGAAAGGTAATTGTGAAATATCCTATGAATGTTTGATTTTGTTTTCATCACTAAAGTGATGAGGAATTGGCATTCCGAGGAATTGGCATTCCAAGGAATTGGCAATAATTTGAAATGACTTCAACAGCTTGAACAAGTTTTCTTTCTCCATTTGCTCAAATGGATAGATATTCCTCTGGGTTGTCCAGAGCATTCTCTTTACCTGTGGTTTTGCTGGAATATTTCTCTAATCATATGGTCAGAGTCTTGAACATATGTCTCAGTTCTGCTACAAGTAGAAACTCATGTGATATCCGTAGGCATTTGGAAAGCTAAGTGGAAATATCCTCAAGACGGTTTCATGAGAGGAAGTATGAGATATTTTCACTTCTTCAAAGAAATAATAATAATAATGTTAAGATATAGAAAATGTTTTGGTGCCAGAGGCTGTTGAAACTGAGCTGTATTAAACTTGTAGAAGGTTGACCATAGTTTGCTGACTGGAGAGCCCTTGTCCAGCTGTAGGTGCAGATGTGTGCTTCCTTTAACTAGCTAGAGCTGGACCCCTGTGAGTGGAAGAGCATTCTCTGAAAGAATTAAAGAGAGCCCCAGATGGAGTCCTACACAGACCTCAGAAAGTCATACTGAGGGAAACTGGAGTAAGAGAAAAATATAAATTAAGAAAAAGAGAAAATGCTTGACATCTGTCTCAAAAACATAAGAATCACATATAAGAATAGAGGTTATTGGTAAGTAATCAATAATTATTTCAGCAGCAAGAAAGCCTGTTACCTGTTCAATTTGTACAAGAGAAGGCACTTATCCTGAAAGCATCTGTTTTTGAGATAATTCCTACAATCATTCTGGGAGGTAATCTAGTCTAGTTCTTTATGTGAAGATGAGGAAACATAAAACCATAGTGGTTTAGGTCATTTTGTTCAAGCCTGGAGGAGTCATTGCCTAAGGTTCCTGTTCCTACAAACTAGCTTAGACTCTTTCAGAGAGCCAATTCCCAAAACATCCCAAAGGTTTTCCAGGGAAAAGTTAACAGAAATTGTATTCTCCATTAAAAAAAAAAAAATTAGCAAAAGCAGAGTGTTTGATAACTGAATATCTAAGATTGAAGCTAACTTACACTGGGATTTTTATTTTGCTGAGGGAACATTTCCACAAGAGTTTTTGTTCCTTCTTCTTTTACTTCCTTTTTTTTGAGATTTCTCTAAGAACGAATATCTCAGTAGTGCTCTCAACATGATACACTTAAAAAAGGACATATACTATTACCATTATCCTACTGAAATGCAGTGAAATTAAGTTTTCAGAAAGTTTTGATCTTTGCTTTTTGTTTCTTACAATTAGAGTTCAGTCTTTCTGAAAACGATGTCTATATTAGTTTCCAAGGACTACTATAACAAAGTGCCACAAATTGGGCTGCTTAAACAACAGAAACTTATTCTCTGGAAGCTAGAAGTCTGAAATCAGGATGCAAGTAAAGTTAATTCCTTCTGAGGGCTGTGAAGGAGAATTTGTTCCATGCCTCGGTCCTAATCTTGTGGCCTCAGAGGGGTTCCTCTGCTTGTTGACGACATTTCCCCTATGTTTTCACACCCTCCTTCCTCTATGAGTGTCTGTCTCTGTGCCGCAAGTTCCCCTTTTCATGCTTATAAAAGGTCGTATGGGACTATGACCTCATTTTAACCTGATTGTCTACCAAAACCCTATTGCCATATAAGGTCATGTGCAGAAGTACTGAGGTAAGGACTTCAATATTTTTGGGGGGTGGACACAATTCAACCCATAGCAATGTCCTAAACAGGATTAATAAACACTTAACATAATCTTACATCCTGATGTTTGAACATTTCATTTGATTATTTCCATCAGCATTTACTCCAGACCAGACTTATAACAAAACATCTCTCATTTTTATATGCCACCTCAAGCTTTCATTCCTATTTTTATATTCTTAGAATTGAACTTCTTAAAAAAAAACTGCTTTGTGTTTGTGATCTACATTTCCACACCCCACCTTCACTTCACTATAATATGTTTTCACGGTTTGCTCCTGATCAAGTTAATGATGATCTCCATTTTGCTAAATCCTTTTGAGAATTTTTTCTGGCCTTAATTTGTTTGTCTTTTCAGATCATTATTGAAAGATACAATCTCCAATGGGCCCTGAGCATCCCTGTATGTTCTTCCTTACTATGCCAAAAAAGCAAGTCCCTGACTACTCTTGGGACAATTTTCAGGGTTGTGTTTCCAGCAAACAACCCTGAGAAATAAGGTAACATTTTCCTCAGATAAAGAGCATACTTGCTTCCATCTAACTATGAAAGTGATTAATCTTCCATGCTTAGTGTTGCTCTTCTGTAATACAACCCACTGCATGTACCAGCATCCATAATAGGCACTTCACATCATTCCATGACACTTAGAACATATGGGAAACCAGTATGGCCATCATGCTGCCCCTATGACTACTCTTTTTGCTATGAATAATAAAGTCCTTTGTCTCTAGTCCAGGAGTCTTTTGTGTTCTTCTGGTATTCATAGGACAATAACAGACTAGCTTATTAGCTTGCTTATAGGGAGAACTTCCAGACCTTTTATAATTCTTGATAATCATTTGACATTATTTGACATTCTCTGGTCATGCCTATCAGATTTCCTTTGGAAGACGTTCCTTACTACTGGGTCATCAAATCCTGGGGTTTCTTAAAGGTCAGAAATAGACCTTTTTCTTATAGTATCTTGCTAGGAAATTTCAACACATTGCCAACTCTGGTTACCGTGGTGATGCCCAGATTTATTTCCCTAGCCCAGAGCTCTTCTCTGGTATCTCAATATATCCAACTACTGACTTGACATATCACTTGGCTATTTCAAAGATAACACAATTCATGATGTACATGACCAGATTCATGGTCTTTCTTTTTAAACCTGGTCCTCTTTCACTATGCCTTCTCACAGTAGATGACATGGCCATTTATCCCCTTGCTCAGGCCATTTTCTTCTTCCTATCCCTCACTACTCTATCTAATCTGTCACCAAGACCAATTACCTTTATCATCTCAACATCCAAGAAATCTGTTTTTCTCTTCATCGTTACCTTCATTCTGTTTTTAGCTACCATTATGTTTTAAGTGGACTTCCTAATGTGTCCCCTCTACATTCATTCTGCTCTCTCTCCAATCTGTTCCCCAACTGAAGCCTGAGTGAATGATCACTTTAAAACTCACATTGAATCATGTCATCCCTCTGTTTAAAACCTGCTTAAAACTTTCATTGCACTTAAAGTAAATATCATCGGTTGACTCCTACTCGTTCTTTTGATCACAGCCTACGTGAAGCTGTCAGTGACTTCCTATTTGGATTTGGATCTTTTATTACACACTTAGATATAATGCTGTTCCTTTTCTTTAGAGCACTTTTGCAGATGGTCATTACATATCCTTAGTGTGACTGTTTAATTAATGTTTATGTTTCTTCTCCCCAGGTAAGCTCCATGAGAGTAAGAACCCATGTTTGAGTTAGCTTACATTGTATCTTTAGCAAGCACTACAGTGGTTGTCCTCAGATTGGCGCTCAACTATTTGAGAATGAACAAAAAAGAATGAACACTTTAGATAAGCTGCCATACATTTTTCTTTATCATAAAATGTTTGTTGTGACTTAGCTAACAATTTATATCAATAGGATGTTTTAAAATTATATCTCAAGTCATTTTAGCCTTTACTTAAAATTCCCCATGACTTCCTATCACAATTAGAATGAATCCAAATTCCTTACCTTAGCTACAAAGGTCTACACAATTTATTCCTAGCTAATCCAGGACCGTTCTTGTAGCACTCATTTTATTCGCAAGTGCAATAAAGTCACACTGGATGCTCCTCTTTCATTTCCACCCAGAAGCACGTCGGACAACTGTCCCCCTTAATCTTTGCCTCATTGACTCCTTTTGTCACTTGAGATCTCAGCTTAAATAGTCCCTAAGTTTTCCTGTCTCTCAAATCTTAACCAGTGATTCAGTTATTCTCTCCTCAGTACTTTTCACAGTTTGATATTTTTCCCATTTGTCTATCTATTTACAGTCCATGTTCTGTCACTCCTCTACTCCACACACACACACACACACACACACACACACGTATGCACACAAGCACACATACCTCACCCTGCTAGAAAATTCCTTTCATGTAGACTTTCTTGTTCCTTGCTGTATCTCCAGGACTTAGAAGAGTGCTAGATACATTGTAGTCACTCAACAAATATTTTTAAAATAAATAAACACATTCTTAAAGTTAGGGGTCAGGAAATTTCCTTGGTTTAGGTTGTTAAAACCATTTCTTCCATTACCAAATGTGAGAGTGATTATGATTCCTAACATGGCTCAAAATATTTTTTTTTTTATAATTTGAAGTTTGTCTTCAATTCAACAGGGAATCAGTAGAAATATGACTTTTCTGTTTTCTTCATCACTGGTTTACTTTGAAAACAGTTGCCTATTCCTTCTAACAAAGTAAAACTGGGCAAAGATTTAAACTAATGTGACAGAATCTTCTGACATTTAATTTGGGGTTAATGTAAACAGAGAGGAACCAAATTGTCCCTTAACAATCCTCTGATCTCAAAACGTACGCACCTTCTGTACTTCAGTGTTTGTATTTGAAAGCAACGGGCTGTGCAACCACAAGCATTATAACACAGACAAAAGTAGAACTTATTTCAACCTTTTTACCTTTACGTTGGGTATTTATAATTTTTTCCAGTTCTTTAAAGGTACTAACTTAGTAAGAGCAAGATAGCTCATACTCTTTTCCTTTGAATTGCATTGACTTCGCAACTATGCATTAAAGCTCGAAATCTACAAGACTCCTAAGAGGAAGTAAGGACATGTTTAGAAAGAAGTCGGAAAAAATTTTAGCATTTATTTGATCTGGAGGAAGAAAACATCCTTCCAATGCAGCTTAGCACTCCTTTTTTTTACTAGCTTCCATTAGGTAAAATAAAGTATAAATTCTCCTACACTGTTGACAACCTTTCTGAGATATGTTCTGGTCTTTCAGAGTTAGCCTTAGGCAAAATTTTGAAATATTTGGAATTATCTTTGTGGATCTTATATTAGTGCTTACCTTTATTTTGACATTGCCAATCCATTGCATCTAAAGGTCTAACATTTTAGCTCTTCATTTTTATCTTTTCTTGGCAGTGTGCCATATTCTGTGACTTTCTCTTCCATTTCCCTCCCCTCCTCCCCCATCAACGGTCCTGCTTAATCTGATTAACAAATTCAAACTAGTTCGGAAGAGCTAATTAGTTAGTGCATTGCCCTTTTAGGAAATGCCTTTCTCTTTAAACCAGGGGCTAGGGGCTATCCCTTCACTCAAAAAATATGACTTTAATGATCTTCCTGCTTAAGGCTTTACAGGTTTTTGTTTGTTTTATTTTTGATTTTGTAATCAAGTAAGAACAAAGGAATTCAATTTGAACTGACAAAAATATTAAGAATGATAAGTCCAACAATCACACAGCTTTGTGGAAAGGAAGACCATGATTTGGCTAATATATTAAATAACAGCTCTGATGAATTTTGAAACACATAGCCTTTAAAAGGGCACAAGGCATATGATGACACATCACCAAGTTTGTCACTTCAGACAGGTGAAGTGTAATCTAGTACCTGGTGGCTAGGTTGTCAGGGAGATAAAACCCAAGGCCCTTTCTGGAATATCAGTTAATGAAAAAGACAACAAACATGGCCAGTACCAATTGCAGGATGCAATCAGGAAGGCTGATTGTGAACAGTTCTCATGGGTTGTTGTCAGAGCACAGTTTCATGTTTCTCAATTTAGGTGCCTTTTCAGGAGTTGGAATCCACCTTGTATTTATTCTAAGGTAGCTGGGATCTGGTACTTTGTAAAAAGAGGGCCCTTTGGAGAATCAGGTCCGCCAAAAGGTAGAAGCAGAGTCTCTTGCTTGAAACTCTGGATCCAAGATTCTTTACTGAGAATTAAAATGTTCATTATTTCCTACCCTTCTTCTTTAATTTTCTATTACAATTCAAGTATAAGTAGGCATGAAATGATTATATGGCAAAATCTCCATCAGTCAATAAGCAGCCTAGACAAATTAAGCAAGATAGTATTTGTTCAGTGAGGCACATTCTGTTTGTCAGTAGTAAATGCTTTATAAGAGGCAGGAATTATCTGAACGTAGTATTATTATTAATAATATGATCTGCAGCTGTGAGTTGGGCAGTGAGGTACTGTTCTGGTTTTTAGAGATAGTTAGCAACTTATCTTTTTAAAGCAAAGAATGGTCTTCTAGTCAGCACTCCGTCTAGAAGATATATTTTTCACCTAAAGCCATTGAACTCAGTAAGACGAAGACTTATACTAGGGAATGGCAGAACCGCTTTGCTTTGGAGAAGAGCATGAAGGGTGGAGGTGAGCGGTCTCGTTGGGAACAGTACAGACTGGGGTAAGTAAGTGCTGTTTAACAGATCCTGGCTAACATATATGTATTTAGCACTTAATACACATATATGAATATAGAAGTAACTATAGATATATAGAATATATATAGAATACATAGATATATATGAATCCACTTAATTGATATATTGCTATCTCGGTTTCTAATCTTTAAAATGACTCTCTATGATGACTATTTCCCTCATTTTATATATAAAAAAAAATTGGGCCTGAAGTAATTTCAATGAGTCTTAAAGCTGTATATAGTTCTATATTATTTTAAGGTTTTCTGGCTCCAAGGCTTGAATCATAGACCACTTTAAGAAAGAAATCAGAAGATAATGATGGACTAGGGTAGTGGAAGAGCTGGGCAAGGATGGGTGCAAAGACATGGTGTAGCAGTTTGGATACTAGACATTCCTGGATTTGATGAAAGCTCCATTAGGTACCACCTGGGATATCTTGGTCAATATAATTAATTGTCATAAGCTTTGGTTTCTTTATCTTTGATATGGGGCTAATGATACTTCTTAACAGAATATTGTGAGGTTTTATGAGATAAAATATGTAAATTGCTTCATAAAGAGTAGTAGGCTGGTCTGGCACATCAGAAGCTTGGAAGTTGCCACTCTGTCCTAACAACAAGTGAAGAAACTGAAAATCAACAACTCTTCTTATATCCATAAGGTGACAGGACAAGCTACTGCCTCCAAAATTGGAGAAACTAACAGGTGAACAGAGAAAATCAGAACTTACTAGGGTAGAAACCCACAAGTAGAAACATCAGTGAGAACCAGTGTTGATGTAGGAAAACCTGAACTATAATTGATGAATTGCTGGAGGATCGGTGTGGGTAAGTCTGAGAGTTACATAGTCCAGGGGACTGAGTCATGAGGCAGGAGGTAGAGGGGCACATTTTTGTGCGTTTTACCTACAGGAACTTCTGGCAGGGGAAGGGGAAAATGGACCATTTTGAAATATGCCAGAGCTTTCTATTCTTCTTAATAAGGTCTGCCCTCAGGAGAACCTATTTAACCAAAGCCTAGTTTGTTGGGGGTTTACCAGGGCCTAACTTACCTGAAAAAAATACTTCACCCTGCTGTAGCCATCCTATTCCACCTAAGGAAGGGAAAAGAGCTTAAGAAGCACTCGTGAGGTTCACAATCCAGAAGCACAGGCCCACTAAAAGACTGAGACCTAATTATAGGGCTGTAGAATGCTTCCCTTCCCTCACATCTCAACACCACATTATTAAAGGCCCATTTACAGCAGTTCCTTTTATCCAGTACATCATGCTCAGTTATAAAGAAAATATCACAAGGCATTCTGAAAAGCAAACCAAACCAAAAAAACAAAAAACAAAAAAACAAAACAAAACAAAAAAACAAAAAACCTCCCACAACAACAAAACAAAAACAAAACAACCCACAAAAAAACAGTTTGAAGAGACAGAGCAAGTATCAGAACTAGACTCAGATATGTCAGAGATGTTGATATTATCAGACTGGCGATTTAAAACAAGTATGATTATTAATGTGCTAAGGACTCTAATGGATAGACAACATGCAAGAACTATAGATGCTATAATCAGAGAGATGGAAATCCTAAGAAAGAATCAAAAAGAAATGCTAGAGATCAGAAACACTGTAACAGAAATGAAGAATGCCTTTCATGAGGTTGGTAGTAGATTGGATGCTGAGAAAAAGATCTTTGAGCTTGAAGATATCTCATTGGAAACCTCTAAAACTGAAAAGCAAATAGAAAATAGACTGGGGGAAAGAAAACCCAAACAGAATATCTAAGAACAATGGAACAACTACAAAACAAGTAACATGTGTGATGGGAGTACCAGGACAAGAAAGGGAGAAAGGAAGAGAAGAAATATTCAAAACAAAACTGAGAATCTCCCCAAATTAATGTCAGATGTCTAACCACAGATCCAAGAAGCTCAGAGAACATCAAGAAGATAAATGAGAAAACAACAACAACAACACAAAAAACAAAAAACACTACATCAAGACATATCATATTCAAAATACAACAAATCAAAGATAAAGAGTAGTAGGCATTCAATGATTAGAAGAAGAGGACCTCAAAAATTGTATGTAGCTTCAGTTTACTGATACAACTGTTACTTGGTAAATTGCATGTAGATAAGGCCATAATGAATCTAGTAATAAGGAACTGATGATTTTGCTATGTTTTTAATAGTATAAAGACAAAAGGACTTCTCATTATTAGGGAGAGGTATGGAAACTGATGGACTATGGGCATTTGTAGCCATCCTTATGTTGCCCAGCACTTTTTTTTCTTTCTGTGTTTGTTGCCCAGCACTTTTTATAGATTGTGGCCTGAATGGGTTGTATCCTTAGTTACTTTGCCAGATAATAAGGAGCCAATGCAAACATTAGTGTCAGCACATAGATTACCCTTCACAGGGGGGTAAGGGAGAAATCATTCAAAATTGAATGAAAAAAATATAACGTTTGTGTTCTATTGGTTTAAAATCAAATTGTGTGCAAAACGTGGCAGATTATTTTCTATATGATGAGATGTTAGCAAATAACATATTATTTCACATACCTGTCACCTCAGCCCATACCACCTTGGCACTATATTTTTTACTTCGTATTAAAAAAAATCTAGGGATTTTTTTTGTGTGTGAATTATTTGAGGTCATGAAAGGGCAGGAGGGTCTCAGTCTTTGTATTTCTTATCACTGCCTCTCTTCTCTCATCACAACATTTACCATGATGAATTCTAAAAAGGTTCTTGTTCTCTGAGGCTCCTGCTGGCTCCATCTCCTTCCTGAACTATTGTAGCAGGGGTACCCAGAACATGGTAGAACTTCACTTGCAGGACATAAAAATGTGGAAACTTGCTCAGGTTCCTCATCTAAAAGTCTTGACAGAGAGAAAGGAAGAGAATGCCACAGAACAAAGTAAAACTCTTCCAGTTAGAATCTGTGGTGATTCCACAACTAATCTTTTTCTTCTATATTGACTCTAGAAATGTCAGTAAAGCTTTTGGATTTTTATCCATCCTTATTTTTTTAATAACAAAAACTCTTTATTTCTTATTCATATTTTTTCAACCTGTAGATCCTGAAAAAATATTTTATTTTGTCAAAAATATTAACAAAGGCAAACATCACAGTACAGCACTATAGGAGAGGAATTTGTACTCACGTTATCATTGTGCTGGATTCACTTGCATAATTTGAAGATATATGGCCTGGGTCAGGGACTGATTTCTCTCATGTCCTGCATGGCATTAGAGAACACACTAATATTTAATAAATCATATTAATACCGGAATGGAGTTATTTTGTGTGGGTGGAGTGTGCAAAGGCCTACTTCCTTATATTTATAGCATTCTTTTAAGGTCATTGCTAGAAATTTAGCTTTTCAGATTCAATCTTGCTCTGATGGGATCAGGTGAGGTCTAAGTTTTATTTATTTATTTTTATTTTTATTTTTTTAAAGATTTTACTTATTTATTTGAGAGGGAGAGAGTGAGAGAGAGCACATGAGAGGGGGAGCGTCAGAGGGAGAAGCAGTCTCCCTGCCGAGCAGGGAGTCCGATGCGGGACTCAATCCAGGGACTCCAGGATCATGACCTAAGCTGAAGGCAGTCGCTTAACCAACTGAGCCACTCAGGTGCCCCATGGGTCTAAGTTTTATATTTCCTCTCTTGAGAAGGAATATTTAGGAAATAAACACGGAATTTGGAATTTGGATTCTCTCCATTTCAATAGAGAACATTTTATAAACCGATGGTTATTCCTAGATTTAGGGAAAAAGAGATGCCAGATGGTGAGGGTAAAAAGCAATGTTCAAGCTGAAAATACTACAATAATAGAGAGAGAAATATAGAAAGAGCTATATAATAAAATGTTTTTCAATTATCTGTTTTATCTATTTCAAGCTTTCTGTAGATTGAAGCTTCTTCAAGAATATGAGTTGTAACTTCAGACTCTTAAGAGGCCATCACAAACAAAATGTGAGTAAAAATACAGTAATATATACCTTGACAGGATGCTTTCTGAATTAAGTTTTAGAGTTTCTAATTTCTATCTTTTTATGAAGAGGCCTATATTGCAAATTCTCTAAAAATAGCTGATTGGCCTTGATTGAGGGCTTTACTCATGAACAAGTTTGATGAGTAAATAGTGTAAGTTCCTCTGAGTGGTAGAAGTAGGTTAGGACAGCGGCCAAGACTTCATTCTGCAAATATTTATAAGCATATTTTATGATCTGAGGCCTCTGTTTGGTGATCTACTTTCAGAAGTGAGGGCAGGGAACTCAGGGAGAGAGGATTGAAATACATTGATGGTGAGGGAACGAATTTATTGAACTGCCTCCGACATAGAGTTTTAAAAAGTAAAAACTCTTAGCATCAGAGAGGACAATTCAACCCAAAGATGCATACTTTCATATGGTTAGTAAAAATTCTGGATTCTTCATTTGAAACTTGATCTTTGAAAATGTTGAGCGATCCAACCTATGCAAATCCATGCCATGTCACCAAGTATGTACTTCAAAAGTTAAAGATGGACTTAAAATGTCCGGATGGCATTAGTCTGCACTGTCTCTTTGAGTATGAAATAAAAAGAAATGGTGACTGTAAGGAATAGCTGGTTTTCTACATTTGTAAGAGCAGTTTGTGTGTGAGTATGTGTGTGATTGTTTTATTTCTGATTTTTAGGCATGTTATACTTATAAATCTTAGGATGAAATTTTAATCAATTCTGTACTAGATTGCTTGTAATGATTTCTACACTGATTTTCCTTACCTCTCTATGCATGTCCCTTTGCAATGTGACTTAACCACTTCTCCAGTCAAAAGATAGAATCTATTCCCCACCTCTGGAATCTGGACTCATCTGTGACTTGCTTTGACCAATTGAATATGGTAAAAATAACATCCGATTCTTGTTTTCAACAGACCTTGTAGTTTCCACCCTGCCTTTTTGGAATGTTTCTACCATCATGTGACGTCTTGCCTACCATAAGATGAAAAGCCTCATAGAGCAGAGGTGAGTCATTGCAGCTAATGCATTTGAGAGGGACCAGCTGAGAGCCAGCAGCAATCATTAGAAATGTGATTGAGGCTATCATATGTCTTCCAGCCCCAGTTCAACCACCAGATGACTTCATCCACTTGAGTGACCCTGGAAAAGATTAGCAGAAGAATTGCCCAGATGAGCACCTAGCCCAAACTGTAGAACTGGGACCAAAAAAAATGTTTGTTGTTTTAAGCCACATTTTGTGGTGGTTTGTTATGCAGCAATGCATGATTGAAATACATTCCTAGCATTTAATTTATTGAATTTCATTCATGTTGTCCCTTAAGCAACAATCTTACCTTGATTTTTACTTGAAATTGCTTCACTGCTGATGCATTAAGTAGCAATGTGTATTGGGTACTTTCTACATGCAGTGTGTGATTACACACCTCCTACCTCCTTGGGCTTTACAAAAGGAAATAACCAGGAATGAGAGGCATTCCTTGATCTTAATGAATTACAGGTTCCTGTTTTGCCAGATAGTTTAACTTAATGTAGTGAAATAAAGCAGACAAAGCTTGAAAAACAAACAAACAAACAAAATTAAAAGGAAATAACCAGAAAAGTTTTTGTCCTTATACATTGATATAGTAAATCAACACTACAGGTTAAGAACACTCTTTTAAGAATCTATAGAATAATTTACATTTCACTCTGCCACATACATGGACATATTTACCAAAGACTTAACATTAGAAGGTTGTAAAGAAAAGCAAAGGAATATCAGGGGGGAATTCTGAAGGATAAATTTTGACATGAGCCTGGAGAAAGAAAAGCTCTGTGTACTAATGAAATTCTGAATAATAAACAGTGTCAAGGAAAATTAGAACTGGTTCCCAAGAAGGCTAAGAAGCCTCAAAATTATTTTAAGTGTCTGTTAATAAGCTTTCAGCACTGTTGCATATTATATAAATTTTGTTGTGTTCATTGATATTTGAACCATTGTTTCTACAGTAGGTGTTGCCAAAATCCCAAACAAATGTTCTCTGGGAACAGGGCCTGCTTCTAACTTAGAAAAAAAAATTCTTTTTTAGTATGTCTCTCTCAATGTTTACCATAATCACTGAAGAAACAGTTATGTATTTTAAATTGTTTCCCTTTATTTTCCGATTTTTTTCTCCCCTCTCCTCTCTCTCACCTTCCCTTATTCCTTTCTATCTATCATTTCAGTTTATTTGCTCTTTGTCCTGAAAGGTATTTGAAGAGTGGTAGGATATTGAAATTAATCGTATTGTTAGTAAATAAATGTCTCTTTAGAAAGCAACTTAGCATGTTAATTAAGTTAGTGCAGGAAAGGAGGGCAAGAAACAATAATTACCACCGATATCAAAATCTAAAACACCTCCAAAGTAGTTATTCATAGGTTATAGAGCTAGAATAAAGAGATTATTTACAAAAGAAGAAATATAAATGGAGCCCCCCTAATTCACCCTGGCTTCCTCTGCAGCCACCTCTTAACCCTCTTGTCTTTTCTCCTGATTCAGCCAGACGTTGTGAACACTTAAATCAGAGAATTGATTCCAAAGTGGGATATAAGTGTTGGTCTTAATTGTATCAGACATTAATATCTTGCATTGCAAATAATTGTTGTTTTTCTAAATGACTCTTATTGGGACACTTCAGTTTGATACTTTGGCGCCTCTCTAGAAGCAATGTGTTGCTAGACCTTATTGCTAGGCAACACCACATAGTGAGAAAAGCTGAATTCCAAGGTTTTAGTGTCAGATTAAAAAATATTCTTGATCTATAATTTAATATTAAATAACATGTACATCTACACGGTATCTTTGATATACATGAAGCCAGAACTTATTTTAGATGATCTAGCAAGTTTTCTGATCAAAATGTGATTTCTTTCAAGTTACAAAAACTTTAAAGTACATAGCATGTGTCATCTTTAAAAAATTCAGTAAGAAATTTCATTATAAACAAATCTAGTATTTTATAGTTGTGCAACAATTAGCTATACCCAGCTGACATTTTCATGAAGAGTGGCACTCCTAACAAACATTTATGAAATGAAAGTGTTGGTTGGGAGATAATTCTCCATGGGTCTCTTGTGTTTCTGCATGTTTTACAAGCAGAGACACTGACAGCCTTTTATGCAGGCTGTCTTTTTGAGGATGTTTGCATAAGAAACAATTTTGGAAGGTAGAGATAGTGTCTCCATTTGGAGCAAAAGCAGGTTTGCTTGTACCCTTGAAAGAGAGTAACAGTGGCTCCTTCTGGAGTGAAGGGCAAGCATGTTTACTGCCTGTTATAGGAGGTTCAAATTCTCTAAGCTCTGTGTTCTGCTCTGATAATGCAATTCACTGTGTTTACAAGTATCACTTGGCTCTCTGCATCACCCTGTGGGAAATGGGGCTTAGGGAACCTATATAAGAAATAACAAATTCTCTGGCTATTGTTGTTTCTGTGAGTAAGAAAGTCTTTTTTCTCTGACCCAGAAGTCCTGGATTTCTGACAGCATCCATGAGACTGGCAGGCTAACTTGTTAGCCTGAAAGTAGAGTAAATTCTCAGACCCTTCATGGTTCTGGACAGAAGGCACACTTTCATTGATGCTGAATGTTATAAATGTATCCAACCAAAAGAAGCTTTAGGAGACTCTGACTTACAAAATAGGGAACAAAGAAGAAGAACATAAAAATATTATTTGTAAGTAACATCATGGAATGTGGGTTCTAGGTAATGTGGTTAACAGTGTATAATTTGTGCCTTATCTTTAGTTGTCATTTGTTCCTTGTTAAGGAAGTTTAACCATGAGCTAAGATGTCAAGGAGAAATTCTTTCGGGTAGGCACACCTTCCCAGAATTTTCAATATCATTCCATTTATGCATTTTTCATTGTCCAAATACATATCTGTGATCATGACTCATTCAAGGAAAATCAAATTACTGACACCTGATCTTAATATATACTACTGGTTCTCATGTTTTGATACACATGAAAATTACCTGGAGAATTGTTAAAACACAGATTACTAGGTTCCGTTCCTAGAGTTTCTGTTCCAGTAGCTCTGGGACAGCCTGAGAATTAGCATTTTTAACAATTTGCCTGGTGATGCTAATGTTTTTGATCTGAAGAACAAACTTTGAGAACCATTGTATAGAATGGTGTTTGAACATGGTACAACATATTTAAATCATTTAGAATCATACCAACCTAGGTTAGGATCTCAATTCTGCCATTAACTAGCTATATAACCTTGGAAAACATAATTTCTCTGAGACTCAGTTTCTTCAACTGTAAGATGGGAAAATAATAATAATAACACCTATTTCAAAGGAATGTTTTGAGTATTAACTAATCCATGTAAAGTGCTTCGCATAGTGTGTGGCACTTAGTAAGTATCCCCCAAATGATAGCATTATTATTACATGACTATATTCTATAGCAACTTCTTTTTACAATAAAAATTCAGAAAAGAATTTGTGAAATATTAAAATCTTCTCTCAGTTCCTTTAAAATACTGTTAGAATGGTAATATAAGTACTTATTATATAAAAAAGATACAAACCTAGGGGCGCCTGGGTGGCTCAGTTGTTAAGCATCTGCCTTTGGCTCAGGTCATGTTCCCCGGGTCCTGGGATCGAGCCCCACATCGAGCCCCACATCGGGCTCCCTGCTCCGCGGGAGGCCTGTTTCTCCTTCTCCCACTCCCCCTGCTTGTGTTCCCTCTCTCGCTGTGTCTCTCGCTGTCAAATAAATAAATAAAATCTTTAAAAAAAAAGATACAAACCTATTTTAAATATTATAGAACTGTATAATAGTATTTTTATTAAATCAGCATGTGATTCCTGAAGTATATCATTTACTTGGACAAGTTTTCCCAGACTTCATTACAATGTCCACATGTATAACAAAACTTTTTTGGCTATTGAGGCCTGCTTACATTCCTGTAAATGGTATCATGCATATATCCTTCTTACTGTTGTGATTGTTTTCACTTAAAATTGAACATTACTTCATGATTTCTATGGCAGCAGATTACTTTGATTTTTCCAAAATTTGCCATAAAATCTAAGGAAGTCCACCAGGAGTTATGAGAAAAAATCATCAACTTCCGATGTGATGATTTTATGTTTTATGAGGAATTTTTCCTTTTTTTCCCTCGAATTACTTTCCGCTAGCAAGGAATTACTTCCTCTTTTTAAAAAAATATTTATTTATTTGAGAGAGAGAGAGAGAGAATGGAGGGGATGGGCAGAGGGACAGGGAGAGAATCTTCAAGCAGACTCTGAACTGAGTGTGGAGTCTGATGGAGGGCTCAATTCCACGACACTGAGATCACAACCTGGGCCAAAATCAAGAGTTAGATGCTTAACCGACTGAACCACCCAGGTGCCCCAACTTCCTTATTTTTAAGTATCAGAAAAAGGAAATCCATAAGAAGCACCACGTTCCTTATTACAGAGAAGTTTATTTTCTAAATGTCTTTGTCAGTATTTCTATATGTGAGTGTGTTAGTGCGAGTGCATGCCCACACACATACATAATTCTCCAATAACAGTAATAAGGCACAGATGTTTTTAGAAGTCTACTTAAATCCTTGCAAATCAAAGTGTGGGCCACAGACAGGAATTTTAACAAAATCCCTAGGTGAGTCTTGTTCACTTTAAAATTTGAAAAGCACTGATTTAATAACATCTCTCACAGCGTGAATTAATTTCTTTTATTCAATTGTTGCATATTTCTTCTTTCTGTTAAAAGTAATGCATGGTCTGTGATGCTCTTGCAGGAAGAAATAAAGAGAAAATATGTTATTCCTCAAGGAATTAATGTTATGTATCTATATTAAAATTGCATAACATTGGATGAATTATTTTCAGGCTCACACAGAAATAGACATGAAATGGTTAAAGGTAAATATTTAGCCTCTTACATCATAGGGTAGGTTAAGAAGGAGAGAGCTAAATGTTAGTCTCAGTAACTCCTGATGCCCATTTTCCTACCCAAGAGAACTTATTATTCTTCCTAACAAAGTGCTGAGTTTAGACATCCGACTCATTGCTCCAGCCTGGTGAGCAATGCAGGCAGTGGCCAGAGAACAGCATGCAGTGGACTGCAAGGATAGAGCTGGGATTCAGCCTGCGCCCTAAGAGAGAAGTCATTCTCAAGGTCATACATAACAGGTGGCAGGTATTTATCAGGGAGGTTTTGAGGGCAATATGCTTTATACCACTGACAGAAACAAGGATCTAAGTAGCAATTAAGAATTTTCTGTGATCGGTAATTAGAGTCATGATGCAAGCTTGAAATCATTTCAGGAAGAATTATATGGGGCTCTTACAAGAGAAACAGCAGAATATGGATCACTAAGAAGAGAAAGCCTGTCTGCACTAGACATGGGAAGTTCTTCAAATCTTCTAGTGGGTTTTCATTAATTCCCAGCCAGGAGGAATTAGAAATTAATGATAATTATAACAAAAACCTTATGATATAGACTTCTTGGTTATAATTATGAAAACTGCCTCCATAGTGAGTGTTCATTTGTGTCCATAAAGTCAGTAGATAAACTTTTTCTCCAGGTATTGCCATCAACGGCCATCAGACTCCTTGGATCATATTGATAACTGACGTACCCAGAATGTAATACCTTGCTTACAAAACTAATTTATGAATAGGGGAGGTGCATGTTGCAGTGGATTTAGAAATGGGTCTGGTACAAAGTGATTCCATTTATCAACTTCAAAGAATTTCCTTATATTCTCTTTTAAGACTCAAGAAGAAGTTGGTAGATTAGTCTATTTTTTTTACTTTGCCTTCACTCTCTCTTTTCAGTTTCTTGTTGGTAATGTTGTTTCTATACTTCTAAAAAAACATATTCAATGTCTGTCTATTTTATCTTCTTTATCTGTCTTTTAATTGAAGTTCTATAGTGAAGTATAATCAGTGCTTGTCCCCAGAACTTAGGCTAACACTTCTCCTTTGATTCCCATCCAGGAATGTCATACCTACTTGTTTGTGAAGGATTCCCTTTCTTATGTCTTTGCAGATTTTCAAACAGATTGGTACAGTTTTAGGAATGTTTATTCTTATAACTTCAGTATTATTTTTTACTCTTTTTACTGTAATCTGCACATCTATAACATTTTAAAACTGGAAATAGCTCAGACATTTTTCTGTGTTAATTGTTCTATTTGTTTCCACACTGACCTCTCTAAATTGTTCTAATTTTTTCAGTTAACTTTTCTATTTTCCACATATATTTTCTTTTTATTGGCAAATAATTTATATGGCATTTACACATTTTATTCATTTTAATATTTGTAATTACATCGGCTAGCACTTACAGAAATATTTTAAACAAGGGAAGAGATATTGTGGACTCTTGCCCCATTTTTTATCTTAACAGAAATTTGGGGAAATGATTTATTTTAGATAGTTTTATTACATTTTCATCTATTACATTTAATGGTAATGTCTGATGAATTTATTAGATAAATATGGGACATATATTGGAACAATTAGGTATTTGGGTCCTTAAATTACAAATTACATTATGTTCAAAGAATGTGGCATATTTTTTTTTTTCTGCTATGTAGAATTTTTTGAGATTCTGGCTGTTCCATAAGACTGTGAAAAGTCTATGTGTGTGCAAATACATTTAATTGTGCTACCCGAATTGTAGTTTTAGTTATTTCTAATCCCCTTTGTTTCATTACATGCTGGGTTTTTAGAAATGTGCATTAAAATCTCACATTGTGTGTCAATTTTTAATTTAACCAGTCTAGCATCTATTATTGCAAGTCATTATTGCAAGTCATATTATTTGATGAATATTGGATCTTGACAATTTTTTTAATATTTTGCTTCACCTATCCTATTTAAGCTTTTCTGACTTAATTCCACTTTATCTGATATTAGCAGTGTTGTACTCAATTTCTATTAGCCGGCATTAATCTGTTAAATCTCTTGTATCTCCTCTTCATTTTAAACATTTTTGGGTCATTTGTTTTCCCCACTGTAAAGAGTATACTGATGGATTTTTTAAAAAGTGAGCAAAACAAAGCACTTTTTTTCTTTTTCTTTTTCTTTTTTTTTTGAGAGAGAGAGAGCATGCATACAAGGGGGATGGGCTGGGGGGGAGGGATGGGCCAGGGGGGAGGAAGGGAAGAAGGAGAGGGAGAGAGAGAATCTTAAGCAGGCTCCACGCCCAGTGCCAGGGCAGAGCCTGACACGTGCCGCACGATCTCATGACTCTGAGATCATGACCTGAGCAGAAATCAAGCATTGGACACTTAACAGACTGAGCCACCCAGGCATCCCCAAAGCACTTTAATCTGAGAATTTCCCAGTAGGAACATATATTTCACTCATAGTTTTATTATGAATACATTTGGATTTATGTTTGTTGTATTTAAATGACTTTCTATTTTATATCTTTTATTATTTCTCTTTTTGTCCTTTTTCTCTTTTTGACTGAACAGGTTTTCTTTGTTCCATTTTTTGCATTAAGTTTTGAAAGCTTTTAATGTATCTAGCGATTGTCCATAAAATATTATATATTTATTTGTATCGAGCAGCTGCTTTTAGACTAGGACTCCAGTTAGATTTAAATGTTTATTGAGCAACTATCATGAACTGGTCACTGTATTCAGTGCTTTCACATAGCTCCATACTGGTGGTAGAATGTGAGGGAGTTTTAGTGACTATTCTGATATTTATGATTTTAATAATATAAATTTCAGTATTCACTAAAAATATAGTTAGAACATAAAAATCATAATTTCATGTATGTTTTTTGTGTAAAATGAGGCTAGGTAAATAAAAGCAAGTCAATCTAAAACAGATTAAAAATATTATGTAAGTAGTAAGAGAATTATAACAACATAACAACAATCTTGAACGTAAATGCAGATATCCACGCTGTATCTTTGCAGTAATACTTTTTACTCTGGTGATAAGAAAATTGATGCTTACCGACTCCTATCTGCCAGGTTCTGATCAAAGCTTTTGGAAAACGAAAGAGAGGAAAATCTTTGCCCTCGTGGAGCCTACCTCCGTGGGGGGAGACAGACGGCGAACAGTAGGCATCGTGAGCAAGTACGACACGTAGTGATGCGGCTCACTTGAAGGTGAAAAATGCTGGGGAGGCAAGAAATGGAGCAGGATGCTGCTGGGAGATGGGGCAGCTGTCGACTTTTCTCAGCATTCTATTTTAAAGGATTTTGTAACCTTGAAAACGGTTGTATGGAAAGTATATATATCCTTTACCCAGACCTAGAGTCCTCAGTGGTTAAATCTCTCTCTCCCTCAGTGCTCGCTCCTCCAAGTGCTTCAGGTTCTTAAGCACGTGCAGGAACCAGTGGCTCAGTTTAGGGTCAAAGAGCCTGTAAGTAAATGAAAAAAGCAGCCGCCGGCAAACGCAAGCCAGCTGAAACAACAGTTCTTGAAACCGAGGCAAAGCTCGCCAAAGGGAGGAAATCCTTCTCATATTTTCTGCTATAGCGGAAACCAAAACTGGAAAACATGGCCGGCTGGGGATCCACGCCTTTTCAAATACAAGTTAAGATTCTTCCTAGTAGGATTGCTTTAATTTCTTTTGTAGTAGCTTGAGGTATAACTCACTTGAGAAAAGGAAGGATTCAATTAGTATCTGCTAAGTGAATGCTTAAATCATAGAAAGGATTCATTTTTTATAGTTTTGTTTCTTTAGGTAAGATATTGGATTAGAAAGGGTTTTTTTCCCCCCCATTTATATTCTCCAAGTAAAATGAAATACAAAGATATTTAATGCTCTTAAGTTTTTTGGGTATGTATGTAATTCCAAAAGCTAATACATCATTGTCACTTGCTCATTCTTAAAAAAAAAAAAAAAAATTAGATTTCTTGACCTAACTAGTCAGCCTCCTCTGAGTCCTCTTTCTAACTAAGTCTCAACTTATGTTCTAGAAGACTTTGTTCCACTTCTTCCAGGTTTAGCAAGAGTCCTGTTGGGACAGTTTAGTGAAAATCCTGCACCCTCGGAATATGATCACCCTGGCTGCCTTCAGAAAGAATCCTATTAGGTAACGTTAGCAAAAAACTACCCTATCTCTTAATAATTTTCCATCCACTGACCCTTCACCCTGCTCCTTGGCTATAAATCCCTACTTTTCCTTATTGTATTTGGAGTTGAGCTCAATCTCTCCCTCCTACTGTAAAACCTCATTGTAGTGGTGCCCCTGAAGAAAGCCTGCCTTACTGTTCTTTAACAAGGTTTTTCTTTAACAATAGCCAGGAAAATATGGAAATTGTGGTGTATTATGTCTCTATCTTGGTGACTGATACTGCCCTTCAGCATTTTGAGAACCCTAAGGAATCCTGAAATTAATGTTTAACCTAGCATTTCCAAAATTTATTTGATTTTTACATCCTTTTGAAATGGAATCAATATAATTAATTTTTCATTATTTTCAGTGTGGAGAGGAAGAACAGTGTAGAGCTGTGTGGATAGTAGAAGTATAATGCCGGGGCCATCAGGATCAACGATAGCTGGACATTTGTGTGCAATGTAATATCTCAGGCTCCACCTCACACCTCCAGATTCAGAACCTGCATTTTAACAAGATTCTCTGGTCATTTATATGCACACTGAATTGAAGAAACAGTCACCAATGTAATGTGAAACAGTCGATATGACAGTATTATAATAATATTGATCTCCCTACAATCCACAATGTATAAAAATGTTCTTTTGTTTTAATTAAATGAATCTATATTCTTTGATTAAATACTAATGGATTGGAGCACCTGGGTAGCTCAGTCGGTTAAGCATCTGCCTTCAGCTCAGGTCATGATCCCAGGATCATGGGATCGAGCCCCACATCGGGCTCCCTGCTCCATGGGAAGCCTGCTTCTCCCTCTTCCACTCCCCCTGCTTGTGTTCCCTCTCTCTCTCTGTGTCTTTCTCTGTCAAATAAATAAATAAAATCTTAAAAATAAATAAAGAAAGAAATAAATACTGATGGATTAAAAGGAACATGTCTCATAATTATTATGAGTGCTATGAAAAAAATCCCCTGGGCTTAAAAATTTCCCACAGACTAATGTTCAAAATATATTCTTTTTGAAAACTTAGCCTGTAGTTGGGCACAACTATGTAAATGTTTTACATGACATTACTGTTTTGTTTTCAGATTTAATTTTTAATTTTATCACAATAATATATGTCCACAGTTTAAACAAAGTTAGATAATACTACTAGTTTTATTTTAAAAAATAGCACTTTTTTTTACCTTATTCCTCCCTACTCCCAAATTCTATTTACAGAGGCTATCATTTTAAATTATTTTTGCTTTGTAATTTGTATATATGTATGTGCATATACATACATACATTTTCTATATACATACATATATACATATGTATATACACACATATGTATATAGAAATAGATGTATATATACATATGTATGTATATGCCTGTACACATATATAATATATATATTCAGATATACCTTGCTTTCAAACTTTTAAGAAACCTTTTAATTAATTTAACACTGAGTTTTTCTTTTTCTTTCTTTTTTTTTTAGGATTTTATTTATTTATTTGACAGAGAAAGAGAGCACAAGCAGAGGGAGCGGCAGACACAGGGAAAGGGAGAAGCAGGCTCCTCTCTGAGCAGGGATCCCAAAGTGGGGCTAAATCCCAGGATCCTGGGATCATGACCTGAGCCGAAGGCAGACACTTAACCGACTGAGCCACCCAGGTGCCCCCAAATTTTGTTTTTCTTGTATCATTTTTCTGACCACCTCCTTACTGTCCTCTTGCCCTATATTCCCTAAACACATTGCAATTTTTGTTAAGCCAACATTCAGAGTTTACATTTCTAATTTATCTCAAATTCCTGAAAAAAACCTGCAAAACTGTGCTCAGTAGTCAAACATCTCTGGTAATCTCTCAGTTCCATTTGTTTTCTGGAAGATTCCTCTTGGAGACGTCAGTCTCCCTTACTTTGATCTGAACTGAATGTTCTCTTGGCCAGGTGGATGGATGTTTTCCTGGGACTGTCTTTCACTATGGTCCTGTGAATTCTATTCACCTCCTTGTTATTTGGGATCAAGGTAATTTCAAGGTAATTTTTAATTCTTTTTCACTTCTTAGTTTCGTGAAGCATCTTGTAGCTTCAAGCAATGGAGGTACATTTTTTGAAAACTTGCATGTATGAAAATGTTTTTTTCTTCCCTCATACTGTATTGCTGCAGTTTATTCCATATTATATAGATTATTTGTTTTTCTTTTTTAAAGTTTTAGGTTCTTCTCTCAATGACCAGGTTCTAAAACATGATAATATGAATTGGTGTAGATCTTTTTTATTTATTATTTTGATGGGCCCTTTGAATTTGGAACATTATCTGCTTGGGAATTCTGGGAAGTTTCCTGTATTGTGTCTTTCATTACATCTTTCTTCTATTTTCTCTACTTACTAGACTGATTCTTGATTTTAATTATCTTTTCTATTTTTCCTTTCTTCTCTTTTCTTTTTCTTGTCTGCCTCCTCAGTGGTGTTCCTGGGTTTATCTTATACTTCTTCCATTCATCCTCTTTTTATTTCTGCTTTCATTATTTAAATTCTTACAAAATATTTTGTTACATATGCATATTTAAAACATAGCACCCCTTATATGTTTCATGCATATTTTCTATTTTCTCTTTGAAAATAACTAAAAGATTTTTCTCTGCTAGGTTTTTATATTACATTAGGTTTTTATCTGTTCTTTTTTTGTCTCAATTTCTTCCTACTTTTATTCTTTTGGTTTTGATCTTTTTTGTGTTTTTATCTATTAATTCAACTTACTTTTCAAAGTAATTCTAAGAGGTAGGAAATATGTTAAGCTTTGCTTTATATAGGAATAAAATACCTCCAAATAAATTGTCCCACATTAGTTGGCAGGAAAGTGATCTAGTCAAGCTAAAAACATGACTCTACAATAGCCCTGTTTACTCTTAAGCTGCATGAATCTTGCCTTTTCCACATTGATAATGGAGGACTGACTATAATAGAAAAACTATTGCTGAAAGGATAACCCTTGTGCATAGTCAAAGAGAAAAGTAAATATATATATTTTTTAATTTTATTTATTCACTTGAGAGAGAGAGAAAGAGAGAAAGAGTATGCACAAGCAGGGGGAGGTGAGGGACAGAGGGAGAGGGAGAAGCAGACTCCCCACTGGGCAGGGAACCCAACTCGGGGCTCAATCCCAGGACCCAGAGATCATGACCCGAGCTGAAGGCAGATGCTTAACCAACTGAGCCACCCGGGCTCCCCGAGTAAATATGGTTTATTAATGTTTTTAAAATTGTGTAAGGCTATTTTCTTTCAAAAATTTCATAAGCATTTTATTATTTTTTAAAGATTTACTTACTTATTTGAGAGAGAAAGAGCACACATGCACAGGGGGAGGGGCAGAGGGAGAGGGAGAGAGAGCCTTAAGCAGACTCCAAGCTGAGTGTGGAGCTAGGGGTGGGGCTTGATCTTATGACTCTGAGATCATGACCTGAGCTGAAACCAAGAGTCAGACCTTTAACTGACTATACCACCCAGGTGCCCCTTCATAAGTATTTTGAAAGACAATTATTTTCATAATAAACATTTATATGATCAATTATCCATGGAGCAAATGATTTCTAGGGTGGGCAATTTACATATCTTAACTTTTTTTTAAAGATATATTTATTTATTTGACAAAGAGAGAAAGAGGAGGGTGAGGGGCAGAGGGAGAGGGAGGGGGAGAGAATCTGAAGCAGACTCCTCACTGAGTGTGGAGCCTGGCACAGGGCTCAATCTCACGACCCTGAGATCATAACCTGAGACAAAGTCAAGAGTTGGATGTTCAACTGACTGAGCCACCCAGGCGCCCCTACATATCCTAACTTTCAATTAAAAGGTATGTTTTTGGTATGTGTCCTACAGAGAAAAATAACAATGACTACTAAGGCCTCCTCTCTTGCATTTCTTTCCTGAGAGTTGATGTGTTCATGACAGGAAGAAAAATATTTTGGTATAGTTTAGTGGTTGGAAATTCACATATGCATAAATTCTTTCAATTTTGATTTATTACAAACTACCAAAAACGAACACCCATTCTACCTGAGCAGTATAGGAATTAGTCTAGATTCTAGAGCATTCTGACTTTAAAAAAACAAAACAAAACAAAACATGAATATAAAATCTGAAGGAATCATTGCATTTGTGCATTTTTCTCACAGTGTTCAGAAAACACCAGCTATGTAGAGAGTAGATAGTGTTAAATAAAAAAATAAAACGAGATGAAACCAGAGAGGGAAACAAACCATAAGAGACTCTTAATCATAGGAAACAAACTGAGGGTTGCTGGAGGGGAAGTGGTGGAGGGATGGATAACTGGCGGATGGGTATTAAGGAGGGAATGTGATGTAATGAGCACTTCATGTTATATAAGACTGAAGAATCACAGGCCTGTATCTCTGAAACCAATAATACGTTATATGTTAATTAATTGAATTTAAATTTAAAAATGTTTTATAAAAAAATAAAAAAGGCCATGGACAGATACTGGAGCAGAGTCTGGGTTACACAAAAACTCTGTAGGACTCTGCAGAGACTTAGATGTGCATAACAACTTTCCAAGGAAAGATAGTAAGGGATACAAGATACAGAATGTATTTCATCACTCTGATGCCTGTATTTGACAGAGCACTAGAGGTTACAATGTATAATCAGCATCCAATTTTTATAGGTGAAGAAATTAAGATGTTGACAATATCAAGTGCATTCTTGGGGTTGTTTTATAATATCCCAAATTATTTTATCTTAGGGGAAACACTTTGGGTTAAAAACTCTAAAATTTTCATGTGGAGAATTTAGTAGTGAAATAGCAAATGAGATAGCAAGAATAGGTGGAAATTAAGATATCTCTATATAGAGCTGAGTACATAATTTGTAGTGCCCAGCACAAAATGAAATTCAGAACCCTTTATTCAAAAAACAGGAAGGGAAAATTTCAGTTAAAAATACTGAAATATAAAATTTTTTATGTAAAAAATATTTTATTGCTTATAAAATGTTATAGGTATAGGAGAGATACACAAGGGACAACACAATCTTTAAACTTGCAGGAAAAGTAATAGTTTGGTCTCATAATTTTCATTATGATGATGACATATAGGATGATATACCTTATTATATGTGATTATATAATGATAGTATTTTATTCATGTGATATCTTAATTTTTCTGACCTGCTTTTCTAAATTTTATTAGATCATCAAATTTATACTTTTAGCAACTTCATTTTTAATCTTATAAATGAAAGTAACATCAGTGACAATTATCAAATCATTTTTGATAATTTTTATTTTTGGGAAGGATCTTTTTGCTGATGACAACTGTTACTGGAGTTGGATAACTTTCTAATAATTATTTCAAAATAAAAATTTTAGCATATCCGGAGCTGATGATTCCTGTGGAATACTTTTTCTAAAAATATTTAACTCTTCATAAGGATCAATTTCATGTAAGTCTAAATTTAATTTTAAATGCAAATTTGTACAGTGCCATCTTGATGTCTTTTGGCATTTTCTGTAACTTGTGGAAGTTACACAAAAAAACAAAAGTGACTTCATGAATTGTTTATAACTCGAAATGTCTGTTAATTGTTTTCCAATGCTGTCTTCAAGTACAAGAAAAATTAATTCAAAAATTATCTTCCTTGTAAATAATTGCTTTGTCCCAAGTTTCATATGAAAATAATGTTCTTTTCCATCAAAGGTGACAAGCTTTAAATTTACTTTCCATTTCTATGCTTATGGATATTTATTTTGCAATGTTGTAACAGTTTTCAAAACCAGAGTAAACTCTTTGAAGAATTCTATTAGATTTCAGATATTCTTTATTGCAATGTTCATGCCTACACTTCTATTTTGTTGTAATTTACTGACAAAGTTACTGCCTGGGCTCCTGCAGAATATTTGTGCAGGTGTGGCAGGGAAGGACTGTGGGAATGCATGGGCTACCTGGTGTTCCATCACTGCCGCTGCAGCTGCCGTTCCAGCTACCATTGCCAGCAGTCTGGCTCCGTGCCCAGCTTCAGCTTCCCCACCCAGGGAGGTGCCAGGAACTGGCCTGGACACCCACACCACATGGCCAGGTCCCCTGCTTGGTCTGCGTGCTGCCCACCATGCTCCCTGGCCTGAGCTTGTGTGTGCACTCAGCCTATCTCCTCTGCTCACGTGCATGCTCCATTGTCCCATTGGACTTCACTTGCAATCTACAAGTTCAAAATTAAAATGATGAAGAATTTTGAGACCGTGAAAGCAGAGCTTTAGATCACATGTAGGATCCTTGAATGACTACACACTTCCCACGTTCTGTTACTGACTCTGTCTTTATGTATGGCATGTATGTTATTTTTATGTTATGTTAAGTTTCAGTGTACTGAAATCATTGAGCCTGAATCGGAAGCCTCAGAGGATGTCTAGACCTCAGAGTTGAAGTTGAAAAACTACAGTATTCAAATTTCTCTCTAGAAAGCAGTTAAGTACCATTTTTCACTGTTTTGCTGGGCATCATTTTACCCTCCTTTCAATAGTTAACTCGGGTGTGGTTTGTAGGCAATGAATACACAAGCATCACTGATCATGTGAAAGCCATACTTCTTAATTTATAAATGGTGACACTTTCGGGGATTTATAATTAGTGGCTATTTGTGACAATCATTCATTTCTGAGAATTTAGTGACCGAATTTTTTTAAATTAATCTTAGAATTTCTACTAAATGATAACATTAAACAAGTCATCTATTTTAAACTTAAGACAGTGAATACAATTGTTATAACAGTTAAAATGCTTCTAAATCACAGGGATGTTCTTTTAATAGACTCTACTTCTGCTTATGACCTTTGTTTTTAGACAGATATCTACCTATTAATCTCTAAAGAAACTGAAAAATAGGGTTCAATAGGTATTGTGTCTCATGGCAATTTTATTTTAAATTGTAATTACATATATAAATAAATAAATAAAACACTATCATTTATAATGTAATAATAGATGGATGTTTGTTGTGTTAGGTATGAATAGTCAGGAAGGATTGGTCACAGACATTGTGACATAGCATTTTTCAATTAAATTTATCCAAATTGATTAGCTATTATTGTTCAAGTACATGAAAACATAAAGGACACATGACCTCTGTTTTTTTTTCTTTATTCTTAT
Source organism: Mirounga leonina (assembly GCF_011800145.1). NCBI lineage: Eukaryota > Metazoa > Chordata > Mammalia > Carnivora > Phocidae > Mirounga > Mirounga leonina. The sequence continues at coordinate 104,450,708 of NW_023270268.1, forward strand.
GTTAATCCCCATACATTACATCATTAATTTTAGATGAAGTGTTCCATGATTCATTGTTTGTGCATAACACCCAGTGCTCCATGCAGAATGTGCCCTCCTCAATACCCACCACCAGGCTAACCCATCCTCCCACCCCCCTCCCCTCTAGAACCCTCAGTTTGTTTTTCAGAGTCCATCGTCTCTCATGGTTCGTCTACCCCTCCGATTTCCCCCGCTTCATTCTTCCCCTCCCGCTACCTTCTTCTTCTTTTTTTTTTTCTTAACATATATTGCATTATTTGTTTCAGAGGTACAGATCTGAGATTCAACAGTCTTGCACAATTCACACATGACCTCTGTTTTAAAGGAGCTTAAAATTCAGGAAAAAAAAAAAACTTGATTAAAGAGGATCATAAATTTAATATGAAGAAGTGAACATCTGCTAAAACCCAGCAAAATTTTATAACCAATAACGTGTAATCTAATTTTTCTCTGACTTACTGTTATACTTACTAATATACTCTAAGCTGACTACAGCATTTTGAGGTGCTCCCTGAATGCTAACTATGATTATGTACAGGGACTTTTTACTCATCTCATTAAGAATCATGACAACTCAAGGAGATGCACATCAGTGTCTTCTCCAGTCTATAGATGCAGAAACGGTATCTCTGAGAGATTTAAAAAACATCCTCAGGTAATTTAGCAAGTAAGTTGCATAATTGAGAAATGAATTCAAAACCAATTCTGTTTGACTCCAAAGCTCTATCCACTGTGCTGAGTTGTTTTTATGGTGTTTTCTTTGGCATATCACACTCTGAAGGTTCAGTCTAGAAGCAGATTTTCTCGGCTGTGCATGAGAGATTATTTTTTCTAGGCAAGTGTTGTAAGGGGGAAGGGATGAGGGCAACAAATGGGAGAATGGGAAGGATTTGTGGTCAAATATTTGGTTGCATTCTCTTCCTCCCATTGAAAAATCATAAAATATATTAGCATGCCCAATGATCTAAGACGCCTTACAATATGAAAAATAAATCAGTTGTGCGTCCTCAGCACATATACCAAAAATTGTAAAGAAATACAGAATAATATCATATCCTTGTATAGGAATGGTACATATAATTTTGAAGTATCCTATGTGTCCGTATGCCTTGCCTATTTCAAGCTAAGTTGTAAAAACATATAGATCTGTTAAATTTTGTTTAACAGCGACAGTATTTCTTGCATTTATTTGATTGTGTATTCTTCCTTTCCTTAATACCAATTAACATATCCTGGAAATGTTATTTTATCAAATAAGTTTTGGGGGAAAATGATGTGGAGATATAGCTCCAGAGAGAAGATATATAGCTATTTAGAAGCATTAACCACAACATTATGGACATCAAAATCACTGTCTCATAAGTAAGGCCCAGGCTGTTTGTTTGCTTTATTATTATTACTGTGGGGAGAAATGTCTCTTAATTTATAAATAAATTAATGAAAATATATTTATCCAAAAATCATGATACAAATTTAGAAGATTATTTTTATAGAAGATGCCTTTGGTTAACTGATCTATGAAATTGTTGCAGTAGTGGTGTAGAATTGTAGAACAATAATACAATTTGTGGGGAAGTTATGCTGCATATTGGAGAAAAAGAGCGTTCAAATTGATTTTTTTTAAAAAGAAGGAAGCAAAGAAAGAAGGCAGGGACTACGTTTAAATCTTAAAGGTTGGCAATCTAAAATAATTACCAATCACAATTAAAAGATGCAGCGAGGGGGGAAAAAAGTAAAAGGTAAAAGAAAAAAATAGACCCTGATAATGTATAAAGTATACAAACTGGTAAGAGAATATTAAAAGTTTATTTTTTGTAGGCTTGTATTTTTTTTTTTAAGATTTTATTTATTTGACAGAGAGAGACACAGCAAGAGAGGGAACACAAGCAGGGGGAGTGGGAGAGGGAAAAGCAGGCTTCCATCAGAGCACGGAGCCTAACACGGGGCTCGATCCCAGGACCCTGAGATCATGACCTGAGCTGAAGGCAGATGTTTAACAACTGAGCCACCCAGGTGCCCCTGTAGGCTTGTATTTTTAAAACTACTTTTAAAAACTCAAAAAATGTTTCTGAATGTGGGGACAATAATGTTTGGTATGTCTGTTGTATTCCTTCACTTTGCTGGTGATCCTGACTTGTTATCTCATTAATCAATTGAAGCTAGCCATTTCTTTTGAAAAATCAGGACAAGAAATGGTATGGTTCTCAAACCCAGTTGAAAATTAATGCATATAAAAGCTGCCCTGTTGTTTCATTTTGACCTGGCAGTCACCTTTTTTAGAAAAAGAATCAACCCAATTGAGTCCTTAATAAAGTAGGTCTTAATATCCCTGTGGTGGTCTTCTCAGCTGGGAATCTACCAAGTGAAGATTTGAAGGGCATGTTTAGGGAATGTTCTGAGAAACTCCAGGATTTAGTAAATAATAAATTTTAGAAAGAGCAATTCTTCTTTAGCAAGTAGTTCATGTATTTGCTCCTGGAGAATCCTGCTGGGCACCAGCAGGGGGGTCTGAAGGGGCAGCAGGGCTTGAAAAATTTTTGTTGCTTTGGTACCCTGCAGCAATCTTTTGAATGGGGCAGGTATTTTGAAAATAACACTTGCCTAAAAGAATCCATAGTCTTTGTAGGAGTATCGGCAGCTTGAAAACTTCCTGACTTGGGTTTCATTACTGGAAAAACATCCAAATGAAACTTCTGTTGAGAACATATAGCCACAACAGGGGTCCTGATGTGGGTCTCTTTATAATAGAAATGAAGGTAGGCTGCATTTAGATCTCACTAAGTTCCCAACATCTGTTTCTTATTCAGTTTTCTAGATCTGGGATTCTTTTCCATAATGCTAAATGTATATTAACCTTACAAAATAAGCATGAAAAGGAATATTCCTGTGTGTATTTAATTTTGGGGTAAAAGCCAATATGACAAATGGAATAGAAAAATTAATTTAAACAATAATTTTACTGTTTTATTGTAAGGGATAACTTCTTATTAAATTTGAACAGAGACACCTCCATATATTAATAGCTATAAATAAATATTTTCTTTAATCTTGAAAAATAACCAGGCATACCTTTGAATTGCTTAGAATACTTCCTTATTCCATCATCAGAGTTCATTACAGATACATACTTAGATAAGAATACTTAGATATTCTTAGTATACTAAGAACACTTAGAGTAATAATTTTCAATGCATGGCTCAGGAATCTCAGCAACAGAATGAATCACCTAGTATACTTTGCTCTTCAATACTTCTTAAAATACGGATACCTGGGTCCCTCCTGAGATTTATTAAATCAGAATCTTAATGGGGGTTGTGCTCAGGGAACTTTATTTTATAGAAGATTTTTAGCTAGTTTGATGTGAGAGGTTTTGACTATTTCTGCCTTATTGTTGAAGCTGAGATAATTTTTTTGTACACTGATTCTGAAGGTTTTTATTTATTTATTTATTTATTTATTTATTTTTATAAAAGTTGTATGCATTAGTCTACTCAAGCTGCCATAACAAAATACCACAGGGTGGGTGGCTTAAACAACAGAAATTTATTTTCTCATAGTTCTGGAGGCTGAAACGTTCAAGATCAAGGTAGCAATAGGCTTCAGTTTCTGATGAGGACTCTTTCTGGCTTGCAGACAGCCATCTTTTCTGTATGTCCTCACAAGGCCTTTCCTTGGCTCATGCATGAAGAGAGGGAGAGTGAGCTCTCTGGGGTCTCTTCTTATAAGGATACTAATGCTATTGGATAAGGGCCCTCCTGATGATCTCATGACCTTAATTACTTCATTAGAAGCCCCATCAGCAAATACAGCCACACTGATATTGGGGCTTTAACATATGAATTTTGGGGAGATGCCAATATTCAGTCAATAAAAATGTACAATATATTTTGTCAACTATTAAACTGCAAAAATATAATAGCAGAAAGCATCAGTTCTGTCTATAAAGATAGGAAAACTTGAAAGAAACAAACTTTATGAATAGTTCTGTTAAGCTTTTGCATTTTAGAACAGAAACTGAATTCATAATCTTTCCAATTCATATTTTGTTATTGTTCCAAATACAAAGGATAAGCAATGAAAAAAACATCTGAAGTAATTTCAGGTTTTAGCCAAATCAAAAGGATGCATATAAGCACCCAAAACTTAATCCTGGGTTTGGGTTCAATAAACAGTCATGGCAAATAGTGGGGAAAGTGTCTTGTAAAGGACACCTGAAATCTGGGAAACTCGAGAAAAAGCAAAATAAATGTAGAACTCTGAAATTGTTTTTTTAAGGAAAAGAGCAAGAGTTCACTGACCAATGGTTATCAGAACTTACCGGTTAAACAACAACACCCATTTATGATCTCATAATTTCTGTATATCAGGAGTCTGGGCACAGCTTAGTTGGGGCTTTTGCTCAGAGTCACATAGGCCTGCAATCAAGGTGTCAGCTGGGCTGCATGTTCATCTGGAGGCATGACTGGAGAGACATATGTTTGTCGGTTCACCGAGTTGGTAGCAGAATTGATTGCCTTGAGGCAGTATGACTGAGGGCCCTGGGTTTTGCTGACTACTGGTTGTTTTCTGTTCTCAGGTCCCGCAGCTCCCAGAGGCTTTGAGTTCTTACCACATGGACTGCCTTGTTGTGGCTGCTTACTTCATCAAGCAAACAAGGAGAGACTCTGGCCCGATTCTGCTAAAACAGAATCTTACATGGCATAACATAATTATAGGAGTGACATCTCCTATAACCTAATCAAGGGAGTGACATCCCATCATTGTTGCTCTATTTTATTGGTGAAAAGTGAGGCCTAGATTTTAGTTTCACTTAAGGGGAGGGAGTGATATAAGAACGTGACTCACTGGGGGTCACCTTTAGGTATGTCTGCCATGGATGATAATACCCACATAGCTCTTTGGGGGTTAAATGAGATTATACACATAGAGTTCCTGGTCCATGTGATGTATTACTTATATAGTAGCCATTACTGTGTTCCCCTGACATTTCTAGTGAAGAAAGGCTCTTTCAGAAGCCATAACTGATATTATGATTCTGCCTCATCTCAAAGATTCAACCCAGAACAACCAATGAGTATACTATGCCCACCTTAATAGGTGTCATGCTTGTTTCTCATGACTGGTTTATGCTAAGATCTCAGTTGGGACTGACTTTCAGAAAAAGCTATGAAGAGGGAAAAATGACAAAGTGCTTCCTTCCCCTTTCTGCTTCTGACATCCCCACTTGGCACCGCTTTGGCAATATATCTATATATCTCTCTCCAACATTCAGGGGAATTATGCTATTCTCCGGATGCTCTGGGACCCTATTAGGCACTTCCTTCATGCCCAGTCTCCTTAGAAAAAGAGTCTGTTACTATAAATCAAACTAACAACAAACTTTCTTTTACCACTACACCCTGAGTGCAAGGCTCAGGATAGGGACCCCTGAGCCTTGCACTTACAGAGCTAGAAAAGCTTAAACTGATGCAATAAATTTCTTAATATGTTAGCTCTCCTAGGAGACACTAGTAGATATAATGCTTGCACACAGAAGAAAGCAAGCAAGGAGACACTGAGTGAGCTTGGAATCATATCTCTTCCCAGTCAAGCCCCAGATGAAAATACAGAGTCAGTACAGGATTGCAGCCTTATGAGAATCTGAGCAGAGGACCCAGGTAAGCCATACCTGGACTTCTGAGCTATAAAAACTGGGTTCCTTGTGATAACGTTTTAGGTATTATATCTGGCATGTGGAGCAGAATTTTCCTCACAGGGAGACCTTACCACAACTCTCAAGTAATAGAAAACTTTTCTTTTTTTTATTGTTCAATGTAGAACTTATTTCAACATACAAAGCAATTATATGACTTTAAATAAACTATTCAGTATGTAAGTTGACATTTCCTACAGATGTAATTTTCTGGGAAAAGAACTCAAAAGAATCACTCCTAGAAGAGTAATCAGTGCTTTATTACTGTCTACAGTTTATAAGGCACTTTAAAATATATTCTTCCCATCCCGTTATCATGTATGAAAAATATTTGATTAGTTGTTCTCTAAGAGAGTTCTGTGAATTTCTCTTAAGATACTTAAGATGGTCAGATGGCAAGTATGAAAACACAAATACAAATAGCTTTCTTAAATCTAATGTATATTTTCCAGAGAAAATAGATTCAATCTATTTTAATCTATACCTTAAATTACATTGGCTGTGAGAATAAATGCTCCATGACTACTTAGGTGGTGTTGGTAAGAAGAGGTAGACGTTTTTTGCTTGACTGAAGTGGTTCTTGTATTGTAAAGGTTAAGAAAAACTGAATTGGAATAAAGTTTCCAATGCCCTGTAAATTACAGATATCCAGGACATAGATGTTTCATTGAGCAGATAGCATTTTATTTCAGCACGTTAGGGACTGTGACATGCTAGTAGGTGGGTGAAGCAGCTTTGGCATGTGCGGACATCAGCGAGTAGCTTTTGCTCACCTGCAGAAATTCACCTGTCAAGTATGAAGCCTCCATCATCAGACTGTGTTTCTGTGCATGACAGCCGGCTCAGGACCAGAGGGGAAGGGGCTTCGTCGAATCTGTTTTCTATTACTTGAATCATCCTCAGTGAACGGAATTGATTACCTGTAAAAATGGAAGTATCAGTTTGATGAAGATTAAGGCATTTCCCCACCTTTAGTATACATTGGATGAAAGGGGTGAAATGGAATGTGGTAAGCAGTATGAATGGCTGGCTAGTGAATGGTACTGTTGTATGTAAGCTGGAACTCATTTTTTTTTTTTTAAGATTTTATTTATTTATTTCACAATGAGAGAGAGAGAGAGAGAACGCTTGCATGAGTGGTGGAAGGGGCAGAGGCAGAAGCAGACTCCCCGCTGAGCAGGGAGCTTGATGCGGGCTCGATCCCAGGACCCTGGGATCATGACCTGAGCCGAAGGCAGACACTTAGCCAACTGAGCCACCCAGGCACCCCTAAGCTGGAACACTTAATGTGAGTTAAACTTGACAATTTAATTTAAACGAAATAGAAAATGGGTCATACATGAACTTCAAACCAAGTCCCAGGACTGGCTACGTAATTTTCAGGGCACATTGTAAAATAAACATGCAGTGCCTCTTTTCAAAAGAGTATTAAAATGCACGACGGCAACCACAGAGCATTAAAACAATCTCGGGGCGCCTGGGTGGCTCAGTCGTTAAGCGTCTGCCTTCAGCTCAGGTCATGATCCCAGAGTCCTGGGATCGAGCCCCGCATTGGGCTCTCTGCTCAGCCGGGAGCCTGCTTCTCCCTCTCCCACTCTGCCTGCTTGTGTTCCCTCTCTCACTGTCTCTCTCTGTCAAATAAATAAATAAAATCTTAAAAAAAAAAAAAAAACAATCTCAGGGCCCATCTGAGCTTGGAGGCCCGTGTACTGCCAGCTGGCCCTGCAAAGATCGCCCCCTTCACCTCTGCAGTCTCCCCAATGTCAGTAGTAGAGTTGTTCCCAGGGTAGCATAAATACGTGTCTTCATGCCCTTTAGAGGGAAGATGGGATCCTGAGAGGCTTGGAAAGTTAAGACATTGATGTTGCCTGTCAGCGGGTGCCCAAAACCCTGAGGCTCTGATGTTGGCCTGCTGCAGGGCCCGTATCCCAACTCCACATACACCGTTCTGTGCTTTGTTTTCTGGTTTTACCCTTTGACACTCATTTTAGTCCAAATACACATGGATTAAAATGCTGGCAGGCAAAATGAGTTTTTTCCCTTTTCCTGTATGGTCTCATGCATGGCCCTGGACCTTCAAGGAAAATTCTTATTTTGTTTGCTTCTTGGGAGAGGCTACATAATCATGTCTTTATGAAAAGTTACAAGGTGTAGTCATGAAAACCGCAGTTTTGGAGTCAGACTTACATAGGTTTTATGGCAGATTCTGCTGTTTCCTAGTTTTTGATCTTGGCTAATCATTTTTCTCCATAGAGTCCCTGTTTCCTAGTATAAATGGCAAGAAAAACGCCTAATTCATAGGGCTGTTCTACACATTAAAGTAGATAAAACATAAAGACAAATACCTGGCATATATTATAAATACTCAAGAAAATTACTTACTCATCTCTGTATTATTCTAATTCCTAATGATACTTTGAAAAAAAATCAATTAGCTTTATCTTGATCTAAAGAGCATAAAACTCAGAAGCATAGAACTGGACAGGACTTCAGAAATTTTCTGGCTTAGGAGCTCTTAAATTTGTTGGGATCATAGATCCTTTTGAATTCTGATGAAAGGCAAGGAACCCTCTCTCGCCCCAGAAGTTACACAGGTGTTTAGCATTCTATCTCAGGGGATTCTTTCACTACCTGAAGCTCATCATTGGAACCTATGAAAGCAGGTTAAAATGAGTGCATCAAACCTGATATTACTATTTTTTTTCATTTACAAAACAGTGATGGGATTGGCCTCTAAATATCCACCTCCCATTATTGACAGCAACCCCCTTATTATGGACTGTTCTGTTTCCTGAATATGGGTCTGTTTTTTTGTTCTGTTCTGTTCTGTTTTGTTTTCCATAGAAATGCTGAGCACAGTCTGGAACTTAATGAGAGCATCAGATAATGAGGCAATGTTTTATTTTAAAGAAAGTGACTGCCCTGCCATTCCTTTTCAGGACTCTGTTCTTCTGAGAAACCCCTCAATGCTGTGAAGTTCTCCCTTTTAAGTTGCTACATCTGATGTGCCTCTGCTCACGACCCTGATGATTTTATACTTGGGCAAAGACACAAAATAGTAGCTCAGGTATTGGAAAGTAGCAGAGCTACATGGCTCTTTAATATGGCCTAGGTGCTGTCACAATGATCTCCACTGTGGTTTTCCTTTTCTAGTGAATTAATTCCATTTTCTTTATTGCTTCTTTTTATTTCCCTCCTCTCACATTAGGCTTTGGCCCTAGTTTGCAAATCATTTAAAAAGTAAGCTGATTCTCTAATTGTTACCTGAACCAACATCTGCATTTGACTGTCCAGCATTTATTCCAGATTCTTTCCTCCCCATTGGCTGCTTCTGCCTTCTCTTATTACACTACAAACTTGTAGCAGCAGCAGATGGACAGATACTTTCCACGAAGACACGATACTAAAAGACAATAAAGGCAGTAAGGACTAAAAGACAATGGAAAGGCAGAGTTCCATCATATATCAATTAGGTTGTAGCCTGATTTTCATTTTGTTTTCTGCCTGGTTTCCATTTGACCCACACAGGTTCCTTTTCATTCCTAAGCGCACATTCCAAAGTTTATGTTCATGGTTCGGAGATATACGTAGAGGGTATGTAAAGACTAACCTCCAAAGAATAAACCCAAAGAGAGCTGCCAAATTTTTTCTTTAAGGATATTTTGGTTCCAAGTCATTTTTTTTTTTTTTTTAATTTCTGCTAGCTCTAGATCAAGCTGATGGCAAAAGGCAGGATATCTTGATTGTTTCTACATTTCTTGCAATGATATTGGCAAGCAAAATGCAGGGGGGAATTGAAACATCATTTATCATGTTTGGTTAAGATGAAGTTATATGACACTTAAAGTGCAAGAGCACGAGGAGTATCTGCCAACCTGGAAGTTTTTAATCCCTATTTCTGAACACTTACGGAGATGCCGCCCTGATCCCACAGTGCGGGTCCCCTGTCTGCTGCTGACGTGTCATCCGCTCTTGTTCATGCTGGATGTGATCAGATGTGACCTTTCTGAAGCTAAGCCTTATATGAGTCCTGAGTCATTACTGTCACCCAGACTCATCACATTTTGCCTTCTGCCCCCCCCGACCCCCACCAGGTTCCAATAGGGAAGTAACTGACATGTGGCAGCTAAGAAACCATACCGATAGAAACTTCAACTTAAGTGTGCATTTCTGCAGGGTCAGACAACTTCGACAGAGTTGCCCAGTTTTTCATTACTTAGCACGTTTACCTAATTTATCCATATTTATTTTTAGAAGTTGTGTGTGAGCTTGCTCAAATTTTTAATTGCCTCTCCTCTTGGTAATAAAAAAAGGAGAGATGCTTCTCATGTGAGAACTCTCAACGTGGGAGGAGACACTAATGGAAGCCTTGTCAGAACTGACCCCAAGAGAAAGCAGAACAAGATCCCATCTATGTTTTAAGAGTTGATAGAGTTGCAAGTGGGACTCATTGTGCTAAAATAAGTCCCAACAGCTTGTCATTTCACTGTTACAGATTCATTCCTTTGGTATGACGTTACTTAGTTGTCAAAATTGCAGCTATTAAATTGCAACTTATCTTAGAAAATATTAGGCAGTATCTGTCAATATGAAGCACCCAATTCAGTGAGAACATGGCATGGAATGGGTGTCAGGATGATGAGGGCTGGGGGAGCAAAGCTGTTCTGAAAATTAAAGAGGTAGAAAGACAAAAGTCAACTGATTCCCGCTTTGTTAAAATTAGACTCTCCTCTTAACTGTGGTACTTCTGTCAGAGGGGGTGATGAGATGCACAGAACTGACCAGCAGCAGTCTTTGCATTTAAATTACTGAGAAATGTTTGAAGAATGTCTACTGCTGCTATTTTGGATCTTCAACAAATTCAATAAGTTCACAAAGTACTCTTAGAGCTCTCCCCAGTGTACACGGCCCTTCCACAAGCACAATTTTATTTAATTTTCATTATAAGCTTATATACATGTGGGACAGCTGTTAATTCATCATCATCTGCAGAGGAAACATTGGTGCGGCACACAGCAAGTACACATGGACATACGCAAGGACCTTGGAGAAGAAAACAGGTTTAGGAACTAAACTACAAATAAAGGGATTTAACCATGGCTACATCTGAGATGCCCATGTGAAATGTGCATTGTTATCTTTATTAGCTTTAGTTTAGATTTCTTAAAATGTATGAATCATTTATGACAGCTTCATCACTCTGTATTTGAGCATGCAATTTAAAATATTTCTAATAATATCTGAAGTATTTTGCTGGGATAGATTTTCTATTATAAGTCAATAAGGGAGAAGGAACCATGACAGTGTTATTGTTAAAATAGAGAAATAACACCTGAGGGATTTCTTTTTGGCAGAGTAGTCTTCATGATTCTGTCATAACGCTCCTTCTAAGAATATATCCCTGGACAGAAGACTAATCTTAATCTTACTTAAGCCTTAGGAGTATAGGGTACATCTATTTTTCTAAATTTGTTTTTGTTGGAACATGAGGAGAGAATGATATACTCATGATTCTCACATTTTCTGAATTAAAAATATCATTGTATAATTTGACTTACACTATTTTTTAAATTATTTTTTAATATGAAAATTTTTTTTTAAAGATTTTATTTATTTATTTGACAGAGAGAGACACAGCGAGAGGGGGAACACAAGCAGGGGGAGTGGGAGAGAGAGAAGCAGGCTTCCCGCAGAGCAGAGAGCCCGATGCAGGGCTCGATCCCAGGACCCTGGGATCATGACCTGAGCTGAAGGCAGACGCTTAACGACCGAGCCACCCAGGTGCCCCTAATATGAAATTTTTTTTTACAAAGATAGAAAACCTATATCATGTTTAGCTTTATATTTAATGAATCTCATTTATAGGAATACATAAAATCACATGAAATTGGGATTGTCCGAGAATATTTGGCACATATAGTTGCTGTTGTTTGGAGTACTGTTTCTGAACTGTGACAGAATGGAGAAAGTTAATTTAGAAAAAAAAATAACAAGGACAATATAATCTTACTCTCTTTCATCTGTATTGCTTTCTTAGAAAATCTAAGCATTTTAGGAAGCAATCCTATAGCACAGAATCCAGATTCCCACCAAAAACACTCAATGAAATTTAATTATTCCTTTCATATTTGCATGGTTACATAGTCTCCTAGTTTCACTAATGTTATTTATCTAGTGATGCTTAGTTAATTAGTACCCATTCCTCAGAGGATTTGAGCCATTCCAAGCCAACAACCTTTGAATGGCCAGAATGCAAATTTCTCAGAAGTTTACTTTAAAATTCTATCTGAAAGATGAAAATATTGTATTTCTGTGGCCTTTCAAAGACATTTGAAGGACTCTGGTATTTTGTGAACAAGTGGTAAAATAGGCTATAAACATGGGCAATGATAACCAATTAGTAAACCTTAACTTTTGATGAACTTGTGCTAAATGGGGTCATTTGTTCTTTTGGATAGATTGAAGAGTTCAGAGAACATAAGAGGGAAAAAATCTTGTGTAAATCTCTTATTTTAAGAGTGGTTGTCAGTGGGACAAGCATCCTCCTGTGTTTCGCCTGGAAGCATTCACTTTAGTTCTTGGAACAGAGTTGAAAGATTAATGGTATCAGCCCTTGTACCGCGTGTTCCAGGAGGGGCTGCCTCTGGGAAACATCTCAAGTAAAATGCAGTGGCCTAACCATAAGCTGGTTAGAGACCTTTTGTGGCTGTTAGACTGTGTTTGTTGTCATTTTTAAAGACAGAGCGGTGGAGGGGCACCTGGGTGGCTCAGTCGTTAAGCGTCTGCCTTCAGCTCAGGTCATGATCCCGGGATCCTAGGATCGAGCCCCACATCAGGCTCCCTGCTCAGCAGAGAGTCTGCTTCTCCCTCTCCCACTCCCCCTGCTTGTGTTCCTGCTCTCTCTCTCTCTCTGTCAAATGAATAAATAAAATCTTAAAAAAAAAAATAAAGACAGAGTAGTGGAGATGGTATATTGATATTGGGAAGTCAATAGGTTTAAAAGTGTATAGCCATTAAAATTTAGAAGACCAGGGTTGGAATCTAGGCTTTGTGTCTTGCAAATATAACCTAGAACAGTTAACTAAATCTTTCTATGCTTTGTTTTCATCTTTTCTAAAAATCATACCTTTGCTATTTAGGGTAGCTCAAGTATGAGGTATGCTGCCATCTAGATACCTCAGGTCTGGGGATGTGTTTCATTTATTGATTGCTGTATAACACATCACCATAAAACTTATTGTCTTGGGGCTTCTGGGTGGCTTAGTCGGTTAAGCATTGGACTCTTGATTTTGGCTCAGGTCATGATCTCAGGGATATGAAATCAAGCCCCATGTAGGACTCCACACTCAGTGGGAGTCTGTTTGTGATTCTCTCTCTACCTCTCCCTCTGACCACCCCTGCCACTCTCCCTCTCTCTCTAAAATAAATAAATCTAAAAAAAACCCCTTATTGTCTTAACAACAATATAGTTTATTTCTTATGACTGTGTGGTTTGACTAAATGAGGTTTCTATTAGTCTGACCTAGACCATTCCTGTTGCATCTAGCTCTGAGATTGACTAGGTGCTGTGAGCTAGGGTACTCAGTTTTCTCCTAAGGGCCTTTCCATGGAGCTAGTTTGGGCTTTCTTACTGCCTATTGGTCTTAAGCAGTGTTCCAGTAAGGACAATTTCCAGAATGTGAAAATGGAAGCTACAAAGCTCTGGTGGAAGTCCTACAGTGTTCCTTTCACTACATTTTACTGGACAAAGCAAGTCACAAGACGAGCCCACATTCAAGGGGAACAGAAAATCAGACTCATCACCTGATGAGAGAAGTGGTAAGGTCACACTACAGAAGGTCTGACCACATTTGGAAATAATTTACCAAAGACAGCAAGTGCTAAAGCTGGGACTTGGGCATAGGGTGGTGCTGAGGGACACAGACTGGTAATAGTAACCCTCCCTGCAAAGGAAACTGGTGATCCAAGTTAAATATCCAAAGTCCATGCCCAGGGAAAACATGATGAATTTTGGTTAAGAGCACGGAGTCTAGAAGTAAAACAACTTTGGGGTTAAAATCTAGCTCACTGTTTCCTAACTAGGTGATTAAGTTAATTTGTGCCTCAATTTCCTCACCTATAAAATGAAAAGAATAACATTTTCTATCTCATACAGTGGTTATTTTGAAGATTAAATAACTTCCAAATGTAAACATCTTAGAATAGTTGCTGGAAAGTAGTAAAAACTTAGAGAAGTATTTATTGTTTTATTATTCAAATATATCTAGATGCACTATGTGTGTGTGGGGGACACTGTTCTGAAGTGAGATAAATTTCAGTCATAACTAAAATTGGGAACTTAAGAGGGATTCGTTAAGTTTCAGGAACCAATCTGTATTTTTCAGGGATTTAGCTGGGGAGCACATGAAGGAGACACACAGTGAAAAGAAGCTGGTGTCTTGAAAGAGCTGACAAGGGGTAGGGGACCTGTCAGGGGTGTAAAGCAGCCCCCTGATTTGGGGGCAAAGAAATACAGAGCCAAATAAGAAGGAAGAAGTCATAGAGGGAAACCCAATCACACGCACACATTTATGAAAGGGGCCAACTCTTGGCTGCACCTTTGTGGCAACAAGGTTATCTCGGGCTTTCCTCAGACTAAAACTTCATCTATGTACGAGTGAGTCTTGGGACACCAGGAAACCCACACATCTTGGCTAAATCACTGAGCTTAAAATACGTGACTTAATTCTAATCTCCAATAAAATATATTTTTATTTTTCACTACTGTTGATTAGCTTAGGGACCGACTCAGCCTAGGTCTATAAGTGGATTCAGCCCTGGAAGCTGGGGATGTAGGGAGCATGGAGGGAGAGGGACTATATGCAGGACTGTGACACAAGCCTGACAGCTTACCTCATTGGATGGTTATCGTGATCAATTTAAACAATATGTATAAAAGAGCTTCGTAAATTACTATCATCAAGCATATGTCCTGGGGCCAATATTTTTTCTTTTCAAAATAAATGTACTTGTCAAATTGTCAAACTAAACTTCCAGAGGTAGAATCCACGATGTCCTATTTGAAGGCCAATGTCAGTGACAGGCAGCCTAAGGCAAGCAGGGCCACTTGAAGTTGCCACGGTGTCTATGGACAGACTTGGGACTTAAGCAATCAAGAAGGAAAAGGTGGCGAATGCACTGGAACTAGAAAATCAAAACCCTGAATGTGTGGGTGGATACCTCACTAGCGTGTGTAGTGGAAATGTGACAGCAAATCCCATGATGAGGTTGATAATCCCTCTGCCCAGGTTTTAAGCAGTCTTACTGATGTGGATGGATGAAGGCTCACAGGTGTGTGCTGAGCCCCAGAATAAATTCTGCAGGTGCTGGTGATTGCAGTAAAGGTCTAAGTCCCTTTAGAGAGTACTCACCGTGTGAACAAATGAAATGATTTTGAATGCTTCTGCTTGCTACAGGGAAATGTATAAAAAGATGGCATCATTTCCTGCTCCTTTGGACAGCTTTTAAAAAGAGACCTGGTCCAACAAAATTATTCTCCAAAAGCCTGCTAAATGCTTATAATGGAAACAAATGTATTCCTTAATATAAGTAACAATTCTATTTTAAATTTATGATATGAGAGAGTTGAGGTTTATAATCACCCCATCTAGGCTTCAACATTGCTGCTCATTGTGTAACTTGTGTCTTGCAAAGATGTCATCACTGTTTTATTTTAAAACAGGAAGGTTTTTAAAATTGACTTTTTGTTCATTATAGCTATTGCTTTATATTATATTGAGAAATAGTTAAGAAAGTGGTGTCAAATTACTAACTTAGTCCCTAAGAAAATACGAACTTACTTAAAGAAATGAATTTTAGGTAAAGGTGAGAGGACTAAACAGTTGAGACTATATTCCAAAGACAATTTTCCTCCTTATTTGCTGATCTGTGCTTCTCCTTACATCAAGTACCAAGAGAATGATTCCTCAAACCTAATCACTCCTAGATAAACTCAAATAATATTCTAGATATGAGCTGAGGTGAAAAGTTAACCAGTTACATGATTCTTTTCCCAAAAAGTGCCATTAATTCAGATAAAATCTCTTCCAATTTTGGAAATATGTCATATGTTCTGATTCATCTTTATAATTGTGGCATTTATAATAGTTGTTCCAAAGGCAGATTTTTTTTTTGTCATAACTTTCCAAGTAGATGTGATGTCTCCAGAGCAGTCAGATGTTTAAGTCCTGATGACTTTGGGGAGCAGAAGATTGAAATGCCAAACCAAAGGGTAGTGGGCAAGAGGCAGAAGTTAGCTGTTGAGGTGGCAAGAGCGAAGAAGAGTGGGAGTCAGAAGGATTCTGAACGGAGTCACTGAACTTTAATAAGATGATGAAAAGGCATCTTGACAGGAAAAAAAAAAAAAAGGTTCATGAACCATTCTTCTGGGTTATACAATAGAGTAAGCTCAGGAGACATTCATTTTTCTAGGGAAAAAACCCTGGTACATTTCCACTGAATTGAAAATTATATCCTTTCCATCACAATATTACTGGCCTAAAATAAGTGTATTTTCCTCATGCCCCAATGTTAAATTAGACTAAGTTTAAATTATGAAAAAATATTTTTCAGATTTAATGACCTCCTTTGAAAAATTATAAACCACTTAAATGCTAAAATTCAAATCAGAACAGCCTTAACATGATTTGTGTCTCCTGTAAACCACAGTGCAATCAATAGAAAAATAAATTCATAAAGATTAAGCCCTGTACCTTATTTCTTTAGAAACATATAATTCAAGTGCTTTATCAACTTTTAACAAAATATTTAAACAACAAAAATCCCTTTCGGCCTGGAATATAATCAAGACAAAATGTAGCCTATGGTATATCTCCATACCAAGTCAAATAATCTCATATTGAAATGGACAGTTTCCCTTTCAGGACTTACTCATCTCATGTAGTAAACACACTGTCCTCACTGTATATCAGGCACTGTTCTTAGAACAGTGCTAATATAACTCACTAAAGTCTCATACTATATGAAATAGATATCGTAGTTGTCACCATTTTACAGATCAAGAAACTGAGGCTAGGTGAAGTAATTGCTTGAGTTCATGCAGCCCAAAAGTAGCAGAACAAGAATAGGAATCCTGGGATCTTGGATTCAGAGTGCATGCTCTTAAGCCATGATATTCTTATGCAGTTGTTTATAAAAAAAAATATGCCTTAATAGAGAATATAACCAGAGAATGCCACTGATTAGGTAGGATTCCTGAATGCTAGAGAAAATCCCAACTATTCTTTGTCTAGTTTCATTTCCATTTGTATTTTCTGTGGTCACTTTAAACTCAGAATTTCCAAACTTGAACTCATTATCTTCCCACTCTAATGTGTTCCTTTTATATACCCTGAATTAGATTATGACTCATCAGTCATTCAGTACCTTAGATAAAATCTAGGCATTGTTCCAGAATTCTGCCCATGCTCAATGTCTACATATAATTACTCATCAAATCTTACTAAGTATTCTCAAAACTGGCTTCTCTCTATGCCCTCACCATTTTTATTGCTACTTTTCAGGCATTGCCTTCTTATGATGAGACAATTAAACTGTCTTCTAAATAGTCTCTTTGTTTTTGTTTCCTGCATTCTAGCCATCCCCCGACACTACTGCTAAAGTAACCTTTTAAAAATGTTTATCTGATTATGTTTACCTTTCAGTGAAGGCACTTCACTTTCTCCCTATTGCCCACAGAATAAATTCAAACTTCTTGGTATTAAAATATAAGGCCCTTTTTGATCTGATCCCTTTCTTATCTTCTGCTACTCCCCTCATCATACTTTATGACATATCAAATATTAAGCATTATACAGTTTCTAGCCTCCTGTCTTTGCAGATGCTATTCCTTCTGCTTGGGACCTCCTTCTTACCACTCATCCTTCTGACAAACTCATAGAAATCTCCAGTAAATGTCCATCTGATATATTCAGTAGGATAGCTGTAGCCGGGAATAATTAGTTATGCATGATGCTCCATCTGTGCCTTGTGCAGGCTTCTGCTGTTGCATTTAACATAACTTACTGAAATTATTATTATTATTGTATTATTATTATTAAACTATATTTCATAGATTTCAAGGCTGGTTTGATGTGATGATTGAGTTTTTAGAGTTTGAATCATAATGTATCTACCAGAATTCAAGAATACTATATCTAAGCTGGTGGTTGCTTTCCCTTAGGATTTAAAAAGCCTTGACTCTATTTGTTAAATTTAAGCAGTAAGATGTTTTTGTTTTATCTTGTGATCTCCATTAACAGATATTTCAAGAGAGTTTTAGAAAAAGAAAGGCAAGGGAAATAGGAGGAATTCTTTTCTTGATAATTCTGCCCTATATTATTTTCTTTGCCTCTGAGGTATTAACATTTGTTCTGATTGCTTACATACACTTACCGACCATTATTTTCTTCTTTATTTTTGAGTCCATTTATCTATTATTGCATAAAACTCATGCCAACACTTAGTGGCTTAAAACAACAATTGTTTCTTTTTCCTGGAAATCTGTAATTTCTTCAGGGCAAATTGAACAGTGGGACAAATTGTCTCTGATTCCGAGTTTCTGGGATGACTGGAACACCTACAGGCTAGAACAAATAGGGCTACAATGACAACTGTCCCTCTCTCTCTTTTTATAGTCTCAGGATTCTCCAGGATGTTTCTATGCATTCCATGTATTCTCTCCACCATGATGGCTTCAAGGTAGACCTCTTACATGACCGTTCAGGGCTCTATAAGTCAGTGTTCCTAGAAAGCAAAGTCTTCTACAGCCTAGCGTCAGAAACCTTAAAACAAAGTAATGTGTCTTGTGCTGTCTTATATTGGATCACACATGGTAACCCTCAATTCGTTGAAGAAGCGGTCTACCAAGGGCATGAAAACCAGGGGCAGAGATCACTTGGGAAAAGTCTTGGAGTCAGGTACCATACTTCTGTGGTCTTCCCTCTCCTTTCCTTCATTCCTCCTTCTCTTCATCCTCCTCACCACCACCCCATTTGGTATGATTTATATACAGTAGAATTTGGAAAAATGTATGCAGCGATGTAATCACCACTCTAATCAATAATATTCCATCATTCAAAGCATCCCCACATGTCTGTGAGTAGTCCATCTTATCTCTCCACTTTAAGAACCTGACAACCTGACAACTAGGAATCTGTTTTTTCCATTCCCACAGTGATGTCTTCTACAGAATATCATAGAAATGGAAGCAACTGTATCTAACTATTTGAAACTGGTTTATTTCATTTAGCATAATGCTTTTGAGCTTCACCATGTTGTTGCATGTTTTATTGTTGAGTAGTATTCTATTGTAAACCACAATCTTTTCATTCATCCACCAGTTGAAAAACATTTAGATATTTTCCAGATCTTGGTGATTATTTAAAAAAATTTGTTAATAACAAATAACAATAACAAATATCTAAAAATGTGGAAGTGGCTTTGGAACTGGGTGATAGCTAGAGGCTGGAAGAGATTTGAGGAGAATGCTAGAAAAAGCCTAGATTACCTCGAAGGGAATGTTGATAAAATATGATGTTAGAGTTGATTCTGGTGGCAGCTCCTAAGGAAAAGAGAAGAGCTATAGAGAAAGCCTCTATTATCTTGGAGAATACAGGTGTCATCAAAACCAGAATGTTGGTAGAAATATGGATATTAAAAGACTATTCTGGTGAGATCTCAGATGGGTATGAGGTACATGTTATTGGAATCTGGAGAAAAGGCAATCTTTGTTATAAGGTGGCAAAGAATTTGGCTGAATTGTGTTCTAGTGTTTCTTGGAAGATGGAATTTGTATCTGATGAAATTGAATATTTGGCCAAGGCTATTTCTTTCTTTCTTTTTTTTTTTTTTCTTCTTGATTTTATTTAGACAGAGTGAGAGAGAGCACAAGCAAGGCGGAGGAGCAGAGGGAGAAGGAGAAGCATACTCCCTGCTGAGCAGGGACCCTGATGCGGGGCCTGATCCCAGGACCCCAGGATCATGACCCAGCCCAAGGCAGATGCTTAACTGACTGAGCTACCCAGGCACCCCTGGCTGAGGCTATTTCTAAGCCAAATGTTGAGGGAGTGGCTTTGTATTCTCCTTATCTCTTATAGTAAAATAGGAGAAGAGGGAGATAAAATGAATAATTATTAAGTCAAAAAGAAATGGAACTTGAAGATTTGGAAAATTTATAGACTATCCCTATTGCAAAACGTTTTTTGTTTTGTTTTGTTTTAGAAGAAGCATGTTTTGAAGAGAAGACTAAGAGTATGGCTGAGTAACCATTTGATAAAGAGCTTATGAGCGAGACATGATTTACTAAGCCATTTTTGCAGAAGCCAGGAATACAGATGTGATTATACCAGCAGAAACAATGCCAACTAACAGGACTAGAGCAGAGCAGATGAAATAAAGGAAGGAAGATACTCTCTGTCAGCTATTGGACTTCCTGGATTCTTCAGGAAAGGTCAGTAGAGTTATTCAGCTGCAAACATACTTTATCCTTCAAAAAAAGGGAAAAATGACAATGAAGGTGATCAGAGATCATCAGGGCTTCCACTTACCCCATTTCTGCCCTTTCATTGGCAGCAGTATGGGCAAGAACCACACAGAGAGCCATGGGGTTGAGGATGCTCCATGAACCAAAGGGGCTATTGCATGACAGTGCTATCCCAGAGGGCCTGCAGAGCAAAGCATCAAACCAAAAGAGGATTATTCTCAAGCCTTGAGATCTAATGGAATTTGCTTTGCTAAGTTCAGACTTGCTTAGGACCCACCACTCCTTCTTCTGATTGCTTTCCTTCGGAATTCAAATGTATATCCTATGCCCTCCCACCATTGCATTTTAGAAGCACATAACTTTTCTGGTTTCACAGGTTTACCACTGGAGAGAAATTTTACCTCAGGCTGAACTTGTACCTTTCTTCTCACCCATATCTGATTTAGATGACTATGGACTTTAGTCTTTAGAATTAATGCTAAGGCTTTGGGCTGTTGGGATGAAATTAACATATTTTGCATACAAGAAAGACATGAATTATAGGGGGCACTAGGGGTGGGATGTTATGAACTGAATGTTTGTGTCCCCCTATAATGCTTTATGTTCAATCCCTAACCCTCAGTGTGGCTATATTTGAAGATAGGGCCTTTAAACAAGGATGAAGGTTAAGTGAGGTCATAAGGGTAGCACCCAATAAAATTGTTGTTCTTACAAGAAGAGACATCAGAGAGCTTTCTCTCTCTCTCTGTGTTTTGTTGAACAGCCTGTCTAATGGTTTATCAATATTATTGAGCTTTTAAAAGAACTGGATTTTGTAAGAATAGATTTTATGTATTTTTAAACTGTTTTCAATTTTATTGATTTAGGATATTATCTTTGTTATTTCCTTCTATATGTTTCGTTTATGTGTAATTTTTTTCTTCTTTTTCTAGTTTCCTGTGATAGAAGCTTAGATCACTAATTTTAGAACTTTGTTATTTTTTAATATAAGCATTTAAGACTACAAAGTTTACTATAAGCTCTACTTCAGTTTTCATACAATTTTTTATATATATTATTTTAATTTTTATTCAGTACACATATTCTCAAAATTTCCTTGTGACTTCTTCTTTTTTTTTTTTTTTTTTTTTAAAGTAGGCTCCATGCCCACCCTGGAGCCCAACATGGGGCTTGAACTCATGACCCTGAGATCAAGACCTGAGCTGAAATCAGGAGTTGGACACTTAACCAACTGAGCCACCCAGGGGCCCCTCCTTGTAACTTCTTTTTGACTCATAAATTAATTTGATTTTTTTAAAAAAAATTCCAAATATTTAAGGATTTTCTAGATATCTTTCTGTTATTGGCTTCCAGTTTAATTGTTATGTAGTTGGACAACATAATTTGTATGATTTCAATTTTTTTTATGTTGGTTGAGGATATTTTTTGTGAATGGCCCTGAAGATGTTCTCTTTTAAATGTTTCATGTGTACTTGCAAAGAATGTATATTTTTCTGTTGTTTGGTGGAGTGTTGTATAAATATCAATTGGATCAGATTGATAGTATTGTTAAATCTTTCATATCCTTATAATAATTTTTGGTCTTTCTGTTGTATCGTATATGGAGAAACAAGTGTTATTGTTTAATTGTGCATTTGTCTGTCTCTTTAAACTGTAAGTTTTTGCTTTATGTATTCTGAAGACTGTTATTAGGTACATGCACAATAAGGACTGTTCAGTTTTCTTGATGAAATGAACCCTTTGTTTTTCTGTAATTTCCTTTTATATCCCTGGCAATATTCTTTGCTATGAAGTTTATTTTATATTATTAATATAGCAACTCTTGCTTTTTAAAGTTTTTACTTATGTTTTTCTATCCTTTTATTTAAAAAAATTATTTATTTATATTAGAGAGTGCGGTAGGGAGGGACAGAGGGAGAGAAAGAGAGAGTCTTAAGCAGACTCCGTGCTCAATCAGCACAGACCCTGATGCGGGGTTTGATGTGGGGCTTGATGCGGGGCTCCATCTCACGACCCAGAGATCATGACCTGAGCCAAAACCAAGAGTCAGAAGCTTAATCAACTGTACCACCCAGGTATCCCTTTTTCTATCCTTTTAATTATATCCAGGTCATTACATTTAAAGTGGATTTCTTGTAGTCAGCACATAGATGGGTCTTGTTTTCTTTTTCTTTTTTAAATCTAATAAGATACACTCTCTTTTATTTTGAAACTTTAGGCCAGCTAGTGAAATTACTGACATAGTTGTATTTAAATATACCATCTTGTTATTAATTTTCTCTTCATCCTATCTGTTCTAGTTATTTTTTCCTCCATTCTTTTGTACTGTTTTTAATCATTCTATCTTATCTCCACTACTGATTTATTTATTGTAACTCTTTTGTAAATTTTTGGGCAAATTGGTGTTAGTGTTGATTAGGTCTTCTAAATCCTTACTGATTTTCAGTTTATTTGTTTAATCAATTAGTGGAGGAGAGCTGTTGTTGTCTCTATAATTGTGCATTTCTCTTTTTTCTTATTTCAGTTCTGTTTTACTTCATGCATTTTGAAGCTCTTTTATCTGATTGGATTGATTGATTGATTCAATTCATTCATTCATTTATTTAATCATTCATATGTAGGATTGTTATATTTTCTCAGTGAATTGTTCCCTTTATCATTTTCCTTTATCCTTTCCACATTCTTTTTTTTTATTTTAATCCTTTCCTTGTTCTGAAGTCAGTTTTGTTTGACATTAATATAGCCACTTCACTTTTTCCATGTTGATTGCATGGCAATTTTTCAATATTTTACTTTTTTTATCACCATATCTTTAACCTATTTATATTTTCATATTTAAAGTGAGTTTCTTATAAGCAGCATTTAGTTTTGATTTTTAATCAAATATGATTTTATTTTGCTTGATTACATTCAACATAACAATATATAGTTGGATTAAATTTAATATTTTGCTATTTGCTATTTGTCTTACCTTTTTGGGTACAATTTTCTCCCTGCTTTGAATTAATTTTGTATTTTTATGATTCTTTTTCTTATTGGTGTATACCTCTTGATAAATTGTTAGCAATTATCCTAAGATTAACAATATATATCTTTAATATATCACAGATAACCTTCTTGTAATAGGATACCATTTTACATATAAGAAATGTACAGTATTTCTAATTCCTTCCTCATATCTTTGTATTGTTTTCATACATTTCATTTATACATGTTATAAGCCCCACAGTATGTTTTCATTAGTTACACTTTAGATTGTAAATTATCTCTTAGAGTGGGTAAAAAAAAAAAATTTAAACTTACTTTGATTTTTCTACTATATGTGGATCTCAAACAAGTGTCTGTCTAGTATCATATTTCTCTGTTTGAAGAACTTCCTTTGACACTTCTCATAGTATAAGTCTGCTGGAAATGACTTCTCTCAACTTTGGTGGTCTAAAAAAAGTCTTCATTTATCTTCATTTTGAAACATATTTTCATTGGGTATATGATTCTGGGATGACAGCCTTTTACTTTAAGTACTTTGGAGATATTACTCATTTGTCTTCTGACTTGTTTAATTCTTGACAGAAGTTTGCTGTTATACAAATCTTTGGTCCACTGTATATAATGTGTATTTACCCCCTTCTACCTGCCTTTAAGATTTTTCGTGGTGTGTGTGTGTGTGTGTGTGTGTGTGTGTGTGAGTTTATCCAGAGTAGGATTCTCAAATATTTCATTTAGCCTTTCATTATTTTCACATATTTCCTCTACTTCATTCTCTGTTCTGCTTCTTCTGGAACTCAATTATACCTATGTAACACCATTTGAAATTTTCCACAGTTCCTGGATAATCTCTTTGCCCTTTTTTCCTCTTTCTTTTTCCTTTTTGTTTCAGTTTGAATAATTTCTATTGATTTATCTTTAAGTTCACTAATTCTTTTATTAACTGTCTTAAATCTACTTATGAGCCAGCCAAATGAATTCTTCTGTGTATCTAAATTTTTTTGTCAGCATTTGCACTTGACTCATATCATTTCCACCCTGTTGAAATTCTACATCTGTGAATGCATGTGTCTCTTGTTTTTGCAGTAGATTAAAAAAATTAGTCATAGTTATTTTGTAGTCTTTCTCAGAGAGTTACAACATATGGTCATTTCTTATTCTGGTTCAGCTTATTATATATAATATATATCTCATATATATATAAGCAATATTTTCATAAAGTTTTTTATAAAATATATAGGCATTTACATATGTATGTGTAATTTTTTTGTTTGCTTTTTATTTGTGTCTTACAATCATTGATTGAATGCCAGATATCATGTTAGAATAGTCAGAGTGGGGGCGCCTGGGTGGCTCAGTTGTTAAGCATCTGCCTTCGGCTCAGGTCATGATCCCAGAGTCCTGGGATCGAGCCCCGCATCAGGCTCCCTGCTCCGCAGGAAGCCTGCTTCTCCCTCTCCCACTCCTCTGCTTGTGTTCCTGCTCTCGCTATCTCTCTCTCTGTTAAATAAATAAATGTAATCTTTAAATAAAAAAAAAATAGAGTGGAAGTCAATACATTTTATGCCTGGAAGAGTCATGCCTCTTTATTTATTTATTTATTTGAGAGAGAGAATGAGAGAGAGAGAGCACATGCGAGGAGGGAGGGTCAGAGGGAGAAGCAGACTCCCCGCTGAGTGGGGAGCCCGATGCGGGACTCGATCCCGGGACTCCAGGATCATGACCTGAGCCGAAGGCAGTCGCTTAACCGACTGAGCCACCTAGGTGCCCTCATGCCTCTTTTTCTGTTAAGTTGTTAGAGATGGGGTTAAGTGAATCTAGTCAGGAGTTGAGATAAAGAGGGGTTTTATGTTTGCAGTGATTAGCTTTAGCGTACCACTTGTTTCAATTTTCTTCAATATGGGCTGCTCCTGTCTTGCTGTGAAGGCTTGGGTTGTGTTGTTGGGTGAGTTTTCTCAGTGTAAGTACTCCATTCTCAGCTCTGAGCAAACCTGTGGCACAGCTGGCAGGCTCCCTCCATGTCCTTGCCCCATCCCCCACAGTAAATTACTGTTGCTTGTTGCTATGTACTAGCATTATCTTGGCAGCAGAGTTCTCTCTCTCTCTTCATCCAGTCTCATGCTTACGGAGGCTTTGGCGCCATGGTTTTCTCAGCATTCCAGCACTTCATTTCCATGGCGGTCCAACACTGTCTTACATTTGTTGTTCATTTTGATGGAAGTTTCCTTTCCTTCAGCTAACAAGAATAGATCACTGTTTGATATCGATATAGGATCCTAGGCCCAAGATGGTTTCCTTCTACTTGTCAAGAGTTTATTTTTCTATTCTTTCCCCAGCCATGGAGTCTTTCCCTGGGCTTTGGATGTGACAGACTTTGCTGCCCTACATCAACAGGCTGAAAGCTGGTAGCTTCATAGGAGAGAAAGGTCTAGAGAAATAGTCAGTGTTTAATTACTGTACCTTCCAAGCTCCAGTTACCTCTTGATACCTGTATCACTCACTCTTGACTTGTGTCCTACCCCTAATCTTTTTTGTATCACTTGGTGGAGACCTATAACAAAGTTTTGCAAATGAATGGAGACTTCCCTTATGTGCAGGACTCAGTTTTTTCAAACTTGTCTACACCTGGGCTTGGCAGTTAAATAAAATGTTAGCTGTTTTGGCTTACCTGTTTACCTGGTGGCTGGTGTCTCTTTATCCTGTGCTCTGCCACAGGTAAGAGTTTTTGCACCCTGTTTTCCCTTAGAGAAACTTGTCCCTCTTTGGAATTTATCTGTTTAATGGGTGCCTTGTGATTTCTGCTCTCTGATAGATTAAGGAAATTGTCATTTTGTGTTTTTTCCAAATTTTTTTCCATTGTTGAGGTGGAAGCAACATTCTATGCAGCTTTTTACATCTAAGCAGGAGAGCTAATGGCTACATCTCTTATTTCTTGACCTGTTATTGGTAGCAGATTAATTGGCCAGAAGCTAAATAATGTAGTAAAATTATGGAAATATTGAAGTTAAAGTATTCACTTAGTTAACCATTTTCTAACATGAAATGATAAAAATTTTCATTTAAGAAAATTGATCGATTGATAGATACAAAATCACATTGGTAATTATGATGACACAATTAGAAAAATATTATAAGCTCTGCATTATAGATAATTGCATTTACAAGGAAGTTGAATTATTTCCTTACAGCTAGTCAATGTTGGATCTTGGATTTGAACACAATGATAGAGTTGAAATTCCAACTTATATCTTTTTTTAAATTTAATTTAATTTTATTATGTTATGTTAGTCACTATACATCATTAGTTGTTTGTTTTTTTTACTTTTTTTTATTATGTTATGTTATTCACCATACATTACATCATTAGTTTTTGATGTAGTGTTCCATGATTCATAGTTTGCATATAACACCCAGTGCTCCATTCAGTGTGTGCCCTCTTTAATAACCATCACCAGGCTAACATATCCCCCCACCACTCTCTCCTCTAGAACCCTCAGTTTGTTTCTCAGAGTCCAGAGTCTCTCATGGTTTATCTCCCCCTCCGATTTCCCGCCCCTTCATTTTTCCCTTCCTGCTATCTTCTTCTTTTTTAACATATAATGTATTATTTGTTTCACATGTACAGGTCTGTGATTCAACAGTCTTACACATTTCACAGCGCTCACCATAGCACATACCCTCCCCAATGTCTATCACCCAGCCACCCCATCCTTCCCACCCCCCCACCACTCCAGCAACCCTCAGTTTGTTTCCTGAGATTAAGAATTCCTCATATCAGTGAGGTCATATGATACATGTCTTTCTCTGATTGACTTATTTCGCTCAGCATAATACCTTCAGTTCCATCCACGTCATTGCAAATGGCAAGATCTCATTCCTTTTGATGGCTGCATAATATTCCATTGTATATATATACCACATCAACTTATATCTTTATAACTTGGAATTATATGCTCTTTTCTGCCATGAGACCAATGATTTCCCAAAAAAGGAGTGTATTATGGTATGTAAATATGTAGTAATTTCATTGAAGAATAGGAGAAAAAGACATACAGGCAAATAGCAAACAATAAACATGGGTGCTATAGCACAAATATGAATAAAGTGCTATGGAAATACAGTTGTTAATAATTCCACCTGGAAAAGACACGGATGAATTTACAGTGGAAGTAATATTTAACTGGTATTTTCAAGTGCTAATGGATTTTTGCAGGAATAAGATGTGCTGACATGTCTTTGTTTATGCCAAAACATGTATATGCACAAAGTAAGTGCTGTATCCAAGAGGAAGTGGAAATCTCAGTGTGGCAGCATGCAGTGTATATAATATAATTTGGTAGGTATGAAGCAGGAGAGGAAAAATGGAACCAGATTGTGCAGATCTTGGCAGGCAGACTAAGTTTATAGTAGCAAAAATTGGAATGTTTTAAGCAAGAATATGATAAAATCATTTTATGTTCAGCAATATATTGGTGGGGTTAGTAGCAATGATGAGCAGTATGTTAATTGACTGGAGGTATCGGGGTTTATTAGCAGTCCTTAGAATCTTCCAGGTGAATTCTAAGCTAAGGTAAAGACAGAAGAATCAAAGAAAGAGGTAAAGTTACACAGGCCTTTCTGAGGTAGAATTTTAGAGAAATTTTAGAATAATTGGCTGAGACAATAAGAAAGAGGGAGTTACTAAAACTTGAGGTCATTTCTAATTTAGTAGATATGCTGACAGTATTAACTGAGATAGCATATTCAATCTTCAGTGGTACTAGAATGTAGATAACTTCATGGGGTTGATAAAAGACCATTGAGATCATATTATTCTGAACATGTCCATAAAATAGGATTAACCAATATTTGCTGGTCACCTATTGAAGGCAGAGAAACAGTTCAAGGTGATTTGAAAGACACACAGATCTGTTTCTCCTCCACAGTTGTACCTCCAAATATACAGTTGAGTTGGGCAGATGAAACATAATGTGGGATTAAAAGCAGTACTGAAAAACAATAGAAAATATTTTCCAAGGCTGTGAATGATTAATTGCTTAATGATTTACAAGATTTAAAAGGAAAGAGGTTAATTAGCAGTGGCCAGGAAGGAAAGTAATAGAAGTTAATAGAAGTATACAGTATGTCAGTTTTCTTAGGGGATAAAGCAGAGAGAGTCACTGACTATTGTGTTTCTTTGGAATTTTTTTGCGTGAGTGTACAAAGAAAATTGAATTTTAAAATGCTAAAGCTTAAAAACTGCTACTTTGGGTTTGCTAGAAGTTTCAGTTATGGAGAGAGGGGGTAGAAACTGGACTTTGTTTCCATTGACTAGGAAGGAAGCTTAGTACTCTGGTTTTCTCTTTCACTCATGCCTATATAAAGCAAATATCTACCCTCTCCTTATAGTGTAACCCTGAAAAATAGAAGTAATCAAAATTCAGCTGCTTTCAACCAAGATGTGTTTGTTTAATGATAGAAGTTAGGGTTGTCTTATGCAAAACTCTATCCCTGCTGGGATAGAGAAATGAATTTATTTTCTTGAATCTGGAAATATGCTATCCCATGACTGACAACTATTATTTGTCCTTGGGAGGTGGTGTTCTTTTACATCCAAACATTTATTCACATTTATTGGAAGAACAGATCACTCCAGGAAGAATGTGTAAAACAGATAGTGTCTTCATCCCATATTATTAGAAAGACTGTAAGCCGGATTGAGGTTGCCACAGTCTAACTGGTGCTTCTTTATTAGTATACCACATGCAATGCTACTTAATATTTTAAAAGCCAGATACAGGAAATAATGTCAAGTATTATTAGCAGTATGATTATCTTGATTCCCAGATCCCATTTTGTAGGTGAAAATGGGAATTTTCTTTTTTTTTCTTTTTCTTTTTTTTAAAAGATTTTATTTATTTATTTGACAGAGAGAAACACAGCGAGAGAGGGAACACAAGCAGGAGGGGTGGGAGAGGGAGAAGCAGGCTCCCCGCGGAGCAGGGAACCCGATGTGGGGCTCGATCCCAGGACCCTGGGACCATGACCTGAGCCGAAGGCAGGCGCTTAACGACTCAGCCACCCAGGTGCCCCCCAAATGGGAATTTTCTTAGAAAAGAATTAAAAACTGCCTTTGAAAAAAATTGAAGGGTTCAGTTCTGTGGTAGGAAATGATGAAGTCTTAGACTGGAGCAAGGAGAATTTCTTTTGTCTTTGGGATAGGAGCAGAGAGGTTTGTGAACTAAAGTGGGAAATAACTTTGGTATAGGCGGAGCTGACTTTCCCATATCAGTTTGCTGAGAGCTAGGCTGGGACATAGGCTGTGCTTACTTTTCTTATACCTTCCATGAAAATATTTTAAAAATATTATAGCTTGATCTAAGCCATGCTTTGAGGAATGAAAAAAGCAACTCATTAACAATATTTGTATTGTGTGAATGACAGGAGCGTCAGGAAGCCACTTACTCGTAGCAGGGGGTGCCCTGCAGATTGGGAGCATCACTGGTCCAAATTGAAAGCAGGTGGTGAAAGTGACAAGCAGGATGTATTTAGGGGTCATGTGTGCATGCTTTAGAGACTCTCAGAAATTTACTAAGTTCTCTCAGAGAACTTAGTAAAAGAATGGACTTCATGAAGACTATGTAATGTGGCCTCTATGACAGAGCATTTAAGTAAAATTGAAAGTCAACAATATCTAAAATGTGGTTATGGAAAAATATAAAGTTTTATTATAATTGGCTAAAGTGCAGGACACCCTTTTTCACCAAAAAGGCATTCATATATAAAACCATATTATAATCAGTTTTTCTTACTCATAAGTGTCTCTTAAAATGGAGTGTGCCATATGAGATTTTTGTAATTATTAAGGCTCATGTAGCCAAGCAATTAATTTCAACTCTCTCACATTTTTAAAAATGAAAAAGCAGTGCATAAAAACAGATTATGGAAATGAAACAAAATACTTGAATAAATTGAAATGTCAGAACCCAATATTTTTCAAAACCTAAGTATGTATTCTTCAGGTACTCAGGGGATTCTGTAGATGAACCTGATATTAATAACGGTCTCAGTGAGACTACTTCAAGTGTTTGCTTTAGCACTTCATGAGACTATGTCTGTGCAGAACTGATTTAATTAATATTCTACATCAGAGTACATAGCATTAGAAATGAAAGATTAGTGGTGGGTGTGGTGAATCACTGAAATGCTCTAGCCCTCTAAATGGCACGAGTATATGACAGGATTATTAATGGTGCTTGAAAAATGTTCATCTCTGCCTCCCTTGTTTAGTGACACTTGAAGCTACAGTGTTTTGATACTATTATTATTCAAACCCTTCTTTATTCATCCTGATTTATAGCCTGTTTTCTGCCAGTGTCCTAACTTAGAGATCCTGTCAGCTAAGCAACCTCTTGGTAACTCAGTTTTTCTTGATTCAAAATGGTGTAAACACTGCTTTACTATGGTATTAAGTAATAATGAAATAATGTGCCCTCTCTGTGCCATGTATTTGCTTAAACAGCAGGGACGTTCTTGAGTATAAAGTTACCCATAGTTCATTTCTCTTAGATCAATTAGACTATGTGAAAACAAACAGAAAATCAAAAACAATTTTGGTTAGTATTTTTATTATTAATTAAGATTAGCAGATGTGGAGAAATGCATTATATCTAAACTAAGTGAATGTTTAAAAACCAAACACAGTATTAATTAATTAAGTAAGTAATTTTGAGTCTACTGTTTTCTAAGCATTGTGTTTAGCCTTGGGGATATAACGATGAACAAATGGTGATTGATCTTACAGTTTAATGGAAAAGACAAACACTGAACTAGAAATTAGACCTGTAATATGTTTAAAAAGTTGACATATAGAGTAATATGGAAACATAAAACAATAGGGTGAGCTTAGTATGAGAGCTCATTTAAGGCCTCCTCTGGCAAAAATGTAGCATATTTGCAGGCAGAGAAAACATCATGAATAAAAGTCCTAAGATGAGAGGGGTTAGGAGGGGAGTAATTTCAAGAAATTGAAATACAAACAGAATAGTTATATTTATAGAATGTGGCATGACCATATAATAAGATATGCTACTTTTTCTACAAATACAATATAATATATTTATAAGATAGCTATATATAGGAGAAAAATACAGGACTTATAAATGCATAACCTTATATATGAGGATAGGAGGATTTTGGCCTTTGTCTTACTTATTTGTAGGAAGATATCAAAAGGTGAGTAACAGGATCCAATTTATATTTCAAAATATCTTTCTGGTATAATGTAAAAAGAAGATTGGAAAGGAGTAAAAGAAGTGAAGACTCATTAGGAGAAATGATTGTGGCTTGGATTAATATTGGGGGAATGGGAAAGGAGAGAAATGGACATTTTGAGAAGTAATTGGCAGAAGTAATTAGAACTGATAGGACTCTGGAGTTGAGGAAAGAAAGCATTTTGAGATGGTCAAGTAGTCAATATTGTGGAGTACTGGCAAATAATGCCCATATAAATGCATATATCTGTAGTAAAATCACACTAATTAGGACTAATTATTGGATGTTTATATTGAATGAATAGCTAACAACTTTTTCTTCCCATATTATCCAATTTTTTTTTTAATTATTTTTTTTTTAAAGAGAGAGAGTGAGAGCGTGAGTGGGGAAGGCAGAGGGATAGGGAGAGAATCAAGTGGACTTCTCACCAAGCGTGGAGCCCGACTTGGCGGCTGGGTACCAGGACACCGAGATCAAGACCTGAGCTGAAATCAAGAATCAGACACTCAACTGACTCAGCCACCCAGGAACCCCAAATTACCCCAATTTTTAAACTTTGTTTTGGAAACACTTTACCCCAAACATCTGATCATCTGTTGTATTTCCCCAATATGTATTTCATTTCTGCTCCCAGAGCTACTTCATCATCTCTACTCTAGTTTAATGCCTTACTATGATCTCCTAAGAACTTCTCACCCAGCTCACTTGTGTCTGTCTCATCATCTTCTGCTTTAATTCATCCAATGTACTAATGGCTTTGTCTTTCTAATTTATAATTCTAATTTTACCACTATCCTCCTTATAAATCTTTGGTGGCTCCTTTTCTGCCAAATTTATGATAAATTTCTAGTGACATGGTTAAGAGGATACATAATGTATTACAAAGTTTAATCCCCCTCTTCCACCACATTCTAAGAAAAATGGGTTTTACTTACTGGATGTCAATCAGGGGCTGGTTTTCTTTCAGTTTATACAAGGGTTATGAGTAAGGAAAAATGTGAAGAAGCAAGAAATGTTAATTTGTATAAATATGCCTCAGATAAGAGAAGGGAGGAGAGCTGATGTGTCTATGTTTGCTTTAGAGAGAGTGTTTTGGGGAGTTGAGAAAAAGGAAGATATTTGAGGGACACTATGATGTACATATAAGGGATGAATGAGAGAATGAGAGAAGGGGAGAGAATAACTTTAGGAAGTTTTTAATCAGATCCATTTTGATGTTCTTCAGGAGAATTCAGTAAATATTTGAATTGGATTTTAATTATGTAACTGTGTATATATTCATCTATAAATATAGCTGATATATTCTCTTCTAGTTTAAACCCTCACTTTTTCCCAGAAACCATAAATTACAGCCGACTAATTTTTGCTCATCTGCTATGTCCAGTGCTTTCTCATCTTGACTGTATCTACTCTTTCTTTCAGTATTTTTTTAAGTTTTTATTTAAATTCCAGTTAGTTGGCATACAATGTAATGTTAGTTTCGGGTGTACAGTACAGTGATTCAACTCTTCCAAATATCACCCAGTGCTCATCACAACAACTGTCCTCCGAGTTAATCCCCATCACCTATTTAACCCATCCTCCCACCCACCTCCATTCTGGTAACCATGTTTGTTCTTTATAGTTCAAAGTCTGTTTCTTGTTTTGCCTCTCTCTCTCTTTTTTCCCCGTTGCTCATTTATTTTGTTTCTTAAGTTCCACATATGAATGAAATCATATGGTATTTGTCTTTCTCTGACTGACTTATTTCACTTAGCTTAATACTCTTTAGCTCCATCCATGTTGTTGCAAATAGCAAGATTTCATTCTTTTTTGTGGCTGAGTGATGTTCCATTATATATGTCATGTATATAATATATACAAAACATCTTCTTTATCCATTCATCAGTTAATGGACACGGGCTAATTCCATAGTTTGACTATTGCAGATAATGCTGCTATAAACATTGAGGTGCATGTAGCCCCTTGAATTAGTATTTTTTGTCTCCTTTGGATAAATGCTTAGTAGTGCAATTGTAGGATCATAGGGTAGTTCTATTTTTACCTTTTTGAGGAGCTTCCATACTGTTTTCCAGAGTGGCTGCAGTAGTTTGCATTCCAACAGTGCAAGACGGTTCCTTTTTTTCCACATCCTTGCCAACACCTGTTGTTTCTTGTATTGTTGATTTTAGTCTTTCTGACAGGAAACAAAAGCAAAAATAAACTATTGGGACTTCATCAAAATAAAAAGCTTCTGTACAGCAAAGAAAACAATGAACCAAACTGAAAGGTAACCTACAGAATGGGAGAAGATATTTGCAAATGACTCTTTTTTTCATATCTAGAACATCCTCTT
This sequence comes from Mirounga leonina, assembly GCF_011800145.1. Lineage (NCBI taxonomy): Eukaryota > Metazoa > Chordata > Mammalia > Carnivora > Phocidae > Mirounga > Mirounga leonina. The sequence goes on from NW_023270268.1 coordinate 104,484,515, forward strand.
CTTCCAACAGTCCTAAAGAATTCCTACAATACTTTCAATGATATGAGATGGCACCATCTCTATAAAAGATTACTTTAACCACAAAATTGGATCTTATCTCTGTTTTTCAAGAGAGTTCATGGAATTTGAATTTTATTTTTCTTGAGGACTTGATGTTACTCTAGATTGTATTATAGCCATTTGTGTGTGTGTGTGTGTGTGTGTGTGTGTGTGTGTGGTCTTAATATACCCTAACACAGAAAGAACATTAAGAAAAGAGGGTATTTCTTTGTCTCATTCATATCTTTCTGTCTTGTTTAGTACAATGTCCTAAAAAATGCATTGTCATAAACAAAAATATACATGTCATGTTGTAAGCAATTTTATTAATGTAAGACATTATCATTTATTAAAATTTTACTAATGATGTGTTTCCTTTAGTGGTATATTATAGGCTATCTTCTTCAATTAACAGATGAAATAAATTTTACTGTATAGAAATTATATATACTTAAACAAATGACACTGTGTATTGTTAAGTTTATATCTATGTTCATATTCTGCTAGAACACATGAGATCTCCAAATCAGAGAACAGATCGTTTACTAGTGAAGCTTAAACAGCAGACAGAGTTGCATCTTACATTGGTTGCATCAGCTTTGATATCGACAGATGACATGGTAAGATCCAGATGTACCTTAATGTGCAGTGGGATTGTACCTCAGGAGAGGAACCCCACAATTAATAGACTCAGATCTAATATAAGATGGTTAGCACATCTGCCCTTCCTTCGATCTAGAGATAATGAGAGACCCTGAATCTGAAATGTGTCCAACTTTTCCCTGGGGAAGGGAGGAAAAATCTCAACTCTGGAATGTAATCAAATGGCTTTGGGGAGATATGTATCCAAGATAAATCTCTGTGGGGCAATTCACTGTGTCTAACTTCCAAGGTAAGTTTGACATTTAATCATCCTTTAATCTATGCCATTTTCTCAGGCAACCTGGATCATGCAGAAATAGGAAAATATTCTTGGAATCTTATCCCACAACATATATTTAACTATATAAAAAATCTCACACCTAAAACAATAAATGATGTTTTAAAGTCTGTTTTCTTTCTTTCTTTCTTTCTTTCTTTCTTTCTTTCTTTCTTTCTTTCT
>NW_023270268.1:104485665-104620992 GCF_011800145.1 Mirounga leonina
TCTTTCTTTCTTTCTTTCTTTCTTTCTTTCTTCTTTCTTTCTTTCTTTCTTTTTCTTTCTTTCTTTCTTCTTTCTTTTTATTCTTATGTTAATCCCCATACATTACATCATTAGTTTTAGGTGAAGTGTTCCATGATTCATTGTTTGTGCATAACACCCAATGCTCCATGCAGAATGTGCCCTCCTCAATACCCACCACCAGGCTAACCCATCCTCCCACCCCCCTCCCCTCTAGAACCCTGTTAGTTTTTCAGAGTCCATTGTCTCTCATGGTTCGTCTACCCCTCTGATTTCCCCTGCTTCATTCTTCCCCTCCCGCTACCTTCTTCTTCTTCTTTTTTTCTTAACATATATTGCATAATACCCTCCAGTTCCATCCACGTCGTTGCAAATGGCAAGATCTCATTCCTTTTGATGGCTGCATAATATTCCATTGTATATATATACCACCTCTTCTTTATCCATTCATCTGTCGATGGACATCTTGGCTCTTTCCACAGTTTGGCTATTGTAGACATTGCTGCTATAAACATCGGGGTGCACGTAACCCTTCGAATCCCTACTTTTGTATCTTTGGGGTAAATACCCAGTAGTGCAATTGTTGGATCATAGGGTAGCTCTATTTTCAACTTTTTGAGGAACCTCCATACAGTTTTCCAGAGTGGCTGCACCAGCTTGCGTTCCCACCAACAGTGTAGGAGGGTTCCCCTTTCTCCACATCCCCGCCAACATCTGTCGTTTCCTGACTTGTTAATTTTAGCCATTCTGACTGGTGTGAGGTGGTATCTCATTGAGGTTTTGATTTGGATTTCCCTGATGCCGAGTGATATTGAGCACTTTTTCATGTGTCTGTTGGCCATTTGGATGTCTTCTTTGGAAAAATGTCTTTTCATGTCTTCTGCCCATTTCTTGATTGGATTCTTTGTTCTTTGGGTGTTGAGTTTGATGAGTTCTTTATAGATTTTGGATACTAACCCTTTATCTGATATGTCATTTGCAAATATCTTCTCCCATTCTGTCGGTTGTCTTTTGGTTTTGTTGACTGTTTGCTTTGCAAAAGCTTTTTATCTTGATGAAGTCCCAATAGTTCATTTTTGCCCTTGCTTCCCTTGCCTTTGGTGATGTTTCTAGGAAGAAGTTGCTTCGGCTGAGGTCAAAGAGGTTGCTGCCTGTGTTCTCCTTTAGGATTTTGATGGACTCCTGTCTCACCTTTAGGTCTTTCAACCATTTGGAGTCTATTTTTGTGTGTGGTGTAAGGAAATGGTCCAGTTTCCTTCTTCTGCATGTGGCTATCCAATTTTCCCAACACCATTTGTTGAAGAGACTGTCTTTGTTCCATTGGACATTCTTTCCTGCTTTGTCGAAGATTAGTTGACCATAGAGTTGAGGGTCCATTTCTGGGCTCTCTATTCTGTTCCACTGATCTATGTGTCTGTTTTTGTGCCAGTACCATGCTGTCTTGATGATGACAGCTTTGTAATAGAGCTTGAAGTCCGGAATTGTGATGCCGCTGGCTTTGCTTTTCTTTTTCAATATTCCTCTGGCTATGCGGGGTCTTTTCTGGTTCCATACAAATTTTAGGATTATTTGTTCCATTTCTTTGAAAAAAGTGGATGGTATTTTGATGGGGATTGCATTGAATGTGTAGATTGCTCTAGGTAGCATTGACATCTTCACAATATTGGTTCTTCCAATCCATGAGCATGGAACGTTTTTCCATTTCTTTGTGTCTTCCTCAATTTCTTTCATGAGTATTTTATAGTTTTCTGAGTACAGATCCTTTGTCTCTTTGGTTAGATTTATTCCTAGGTATCTTATGGTTTTGGGTGCAATTGTAAATGGGATCGACTCCTTAATTTCTCTTTCTTCTGTCTTGTTGTTGGTGTATAGGAATGCCACTGATTTCTGTGCATTGATTTTATATCCTGCCACTTTGCTGAATTCCTGTATGAGTTCTAGCAGTTTTGGGGTGGAGTCTTTTGGGTTTTCCACATAAAGTATCATATCATCTGCAAAGAGTGAGAGTTTGACTTCTTCTTTGCCAATTTGGATGCCTTTGATTTCTTTTTGTTGTCTGATTGCTGTGGCTAGGACTTCCAATACTATGTTGAATAGCAGTGGTGATAGTGGACATCCCTGCAGTGTTCCTGACCTTAGGGGGAAAGCTCTCAGTTTTTCCCCATTGAGAATAATATTCGCTGTAGGTTTTTCATAGATGGCTTTTATGATATTGAGGTATGTACCCTCTATCCCTATACTCTGAAGAGTTTTGATCAAGAAAGGATGCTGTACTTTGTCAAAACCTTTTCCTGCATCTATAGAGAGGATCATATGATTCTTGTTCTTTCTTTGTTAATGTATTGTATCACATTGATTGATTTGCGGATGTTGAACCAAACTTGCAGCCCAGGGATAAATCCCACTTGGTCATGGTGAATAATCCTTTTAATGTACTGTTGGATCCTATTGGCTAGTATTTTGGTGAGAATTTTTGCATCCATGTTCATCAGGGATATTGGTCTGTAATTCTCCTTTTTGTTGGGGCCTTTGTCTGGTTTTGGGATCAAGATAATGCTGGCCTCATAAAATGAGTTTGGAAGTTTTCCTTCCGTTTCTATTTTTTGGAATAGTTTCAGAAGAATAGGTATTAATTCTTCTTTAAATGTTTGGTAGAATTCCCCTGGGAAGCCATCTGGCCCTGGGCTTTTGTTTCTTGGGAGATTTTTGATGACTGCTTCAATTTCCTTAGTGGTTATAGGTCTGTTCAGGTTTTCTATTTCATCCTGGTTTAGTTTTGGTAGTTGATACATCTCTAGGAATGCATCCATCTCTTCCAGGTTATCTAATTTGCTGGCATAGAGTTGCTCATAATATGTTCTTATAATTGTTTGTATTTCTTTGGTGTTGGTTGTGATCTCTCCTCTTTCATTCATGATTTTGTTGATTTGGGTCATTTCTCTTTTCTTTTTGATAAGTCTGGCCAGGGGTTTATCAATCTTGTTAATTCTTTCAAAGAACCAGCTCCTAGTTTCGTTGATCTGTTCTACTGTTCTTTTAGTTTCTATTTCATTGATTTCTGCTCTGATCTTTATTATTTCTCTTCTCCTGCTGGGTTTAGGCTTTATTTGCTGTTCTTTCTCCAGCTCCTTTAGGTGTAGGCTTAGGTTGTGTACTTGAGACCTTTCTTTTTTCTTGAGAAAGGCTTGTATTGCTATATACTTTCCTCTTAGGACTGCCTTTGCTGCATCCCAAAGATTTTGCACAATTGTGTTTTCATTTTCATTGGTTTCCATGTATTTTTTTAATTCTTCTTTAATTTCCTGGTTGACCCATTCATTCTTTAGTAGGATGCTCTTTAGCCTCCATGTATTTGAGTTCTTTCCGACTTTCCTCTTGTGATTGAGTTCTAGTTTCAAAGCATTGTGGTCTGAAAATAGGCAGGGAATGATCCCAATCTTTTGGTACCGGTTGAGACCTGATTTGTGACCTAGGATGTGATCTATTCTGGAGAATGTTCCATGGGCACTAGAGAAGAATGTGTATTCCGTTGCTTTGGGATGGAATGTTCTGAATATGTCTGTGAAGTCCATTTGGTCCAGTGTGTCATTTAAAGTCTTTATTTCCTTGTTGATCTTTTGCTTAGACGATCTGTCCATTTCAGTGAGGGGGATGTTAAAGTCCCCCACTATTATTGTATTGTTGTCGATGTGTTTCTTTGCTTTTGTTATTAATTGGCTTATATAATTGGCTGCTCCCATGTTAGGGGCATAGATATTTACAATTGTTAGATCTTCTTGTTGGATAGACCCTTTAAGTAGGATATAATGTCCTTCCTCATCTCTTATTACAGTCTTTGGTTTAAAATCTAATTTGTCTGATATAAGGATTGCCACCCCAGCTTTCTTTTGGTGTCCATTAGCATGGTAAATGGTGTTCCACCCCCTCACTTTCAATCTGGGGGTGTCTTTGGTTCTAAAATGAGTCTCTTGCAGACAGCATATCGATGGGTCTTGTTTTTTAATCCAGTCTGATAGCCTGTGTCTTTTGATTGGGGCATTTAGCCCATTTACATTCAGGGTAACTTTTGAAAGATAGGAATTTAGTGCCATTGTATTGCCTATAAGGTGACTGTTACCGTATATTGTCTGTGTTCCTTTCTGGTCTATGTTGCTTTTAGGGTCTCTCTTTGCTTAGAGGACCCCTTTCAAGATTTCTTGTAGGGCTCGTTTTGTGTTTGCAAATTCCTTTAGTTTTTGTTTGTCCTGGAAGCATTTTGTCTCTCCTTCAATTTTCAATGACAGCCTAGCTGGATAGAGTATTCTTGGCTGCATATTTTTCTCATTTAGTGCTCTAAATATATCCTGCCAGCCCTTTCTGGCCTGCCAGGTCTCTGTGGATAGGTCTGTTGCCAATCTAATGTTTCTACCATTGTAGGTTACATATCTCTTCTCCCAAGCTGCTCTCAGGATTTTCTCTTTGTCTATGAGACTCGTAAGTTTTCCTATTAGATGTCAGGGTGTTGACCTATTTTTATTGATTTTGAGGGAGGTTCTCTGTGCTTCCTGGATTTTGATGCCTGTTTCCTTCCCCAAATTAGGGAAGTTCTCTGCTATAATTTGCTCCATTATACCTTCTGCCCCTCTCTCTCTTTCTTCTTCTTCTGGGATCCCAATTATTCTAATGTTGATTTGTCTTATGGTATCGCTTATCTCTTGAATTCTGCCCTTGTGATCCAGTAGTTGTTTATCTCTCTTTTTCTCAGCTTCTTTATTTTCCATCATTTGGTCTTCTATATTACTGATTCTCTCTTCTGCCTTATTTATCCTAGCAGTTAGTGCCCCCATTTTTGATTGCACCTCATTAATAGCCTTTTTGATTTCTACTTGGTTAGATTTTAGCTCTTTTACTTCTCCAGATAGGGTTTCTCTAATAACTTCCATATTTTTTTTCAAGCCCAGCTAGTATCTTTAAAGTGATGATTCTGAACTCTAGATCTGACATTGTACTAATGTCCATATTGAGTAGGTCCCTGGCAGTCGGTACTCCCTCTTGTTCTTTTTGTTGAGGTGATTTTTTCCGTCTTGTCATTTTGTGCAGTGGAGAATAGATTAATGAGAGAACAAAATACTAGGAGAGTAACCACATCCCCAGAAAATATACTCTAAACAAATCAGAAAAGACCTGAAGCAGTGGAAAAAGAAACGGAAAGAGAGAAAAAAGAAAAAGAAAAAAAAGATAAAGATAAAAACATACAAAAACAAACAAAACAAAACAACAACAAGAAAAAAACCAGAATGTGATCAAATATGATCAGGCTGGTATATAGATCAATGCCACACACTAGATTTGGGGTGTATTTTGTTCTGTTAGAAGAAAGTGCCTCCCAAAATTTTAAAGAAAGATAAACTTATATATGTACAAAAATAAGGGTTGATATGAAGGGATGGAATATGACTGTAAAGATGGAAATTATAAAAAATTTTATAAAAGGAATTGATAAGAAGTTGTTTGAAAAAAGAAAGAAGAGGATTTAAAAAAGAAAAAAGAAAAAAAAAGGGAGAGAATGTGATCAGGCAGGGGAGTAGAAAAAAACATATACTAGAGATTTAGGGTATATTTTAATCTGTTAGAAGAAACTATCTCAAAATTTTAAAGAGAGAATAACTTATATATATATGCCAAAAATACGGGTAACTACTATGAAGGGATAGAATATGACTCTAAAAATGAAAAATAAAAATGTTTTTTTTAAAAAAGGGATTGATAAGATGTTGGTTGAAAAAGGGAAAAAGAAAAATTCAAAAAAAAAGTTAAAAAAAAAATTAACTTTGAAAGACTAAAGGATCATGGTAAAAAAGCCATGAATTCTATGTGCAGTATTCCCCTAGCGCTGGAGTTCTGCCGTTCTCATTGATCGGTAAACTTGGTCTTGGCTGGCTGTTCTCGCTGATCTTCTGGGGAGGGGCCTGTTGCCGTGGTTCCCAAATGTCTCTGCCGGAGGCGGAATTGCCCCGCCCTTGCCCCCTCCCGGCTAAGTAATCTGCTCGGGTTTGCTCTCCGGGGCTTTTGTTCCCTGCGAGCTTTCCGTACAGCTTTGGAGGCGGAGAGTGTAAATGGTGGCCTCCCAATATCCGCCCCAGAGGAGCCGAGAACTCGGGGCCCTGCTCCTCAGTGAGCCCCCAGAGAAAAGCCGTCAGTCACTCCCGTCTCCCCGGTCTCCGGCCGCACTCCGTGCTCGCCCGGCCTGTGACCGCGCGTTTCTATCTCTGGCACCCGACCCCTGGTGAAGTCTCCAAACCCAGCAGATCCCTGCGGTGCGCTCCCGCGCGGCTCCTCCCGGGGGAGGAAGGTGAGTCTCCCCGGATCTGCCGCTTGTTGGGTCCCTGCTGGAGGAGCAGGGGCCCGACTGTGCCGCGGATCACGGTTTATGGCAACCCCGAGCTGAGAGCCCGCGCCTGGGCTCCGTCTCTGCCGCCGGCTTCCCTGCTCCGATACCTGGGAGCTCTGCCACACTCAGGCACCCCCGGTCTTTCTGTGACCCCGAGGGTCCTGAGACCACACTGTCCCGGAGGGTTCCACCCCCCGCTTAGCCACCCGAGTGACATCCCTCGGCGGAGCAGACTTTTAAAAGTTCCGAGTTTGTGCTCTGTGGTTCTATCACTTGCCAGAAGCGGCCGACAGAGGCCCCTGCCCCGCCATCTATCCTCCCGAATATTGCCTCAGATTCACTTCTCCGCACGTCCTACCTTCCAGAAAGTGGTCGCTTTTCTGTTCAGAGAGTTGTTGCTATTCCTTTCTTCGGTCTCCTGTTGGGTTTGTAGGTGTTCAGAATGGTTTGATCCCTATCCAGCTGAATTCCTGAGAGGAGACGAAATCCAGGTCTCCTACTCCTCCGCCATCTTGCTCTGCCCCTGAAGCTTGTTTTAATTTGAAGTTCTACAAGTACTAGTGAGATTCACTGCAATTTCTCCTCTTTGAAGTGTATGTTAACATTGTTTCTCTTTTTATGGTTAGACTTTTGGTCTTTTCTATTATTTATATATGGGCATTTAAAAATCCTTTTTGTTTGCCATGTTTTTTTGTGTAAATTGCTAATCTGTTACAAGCTAAATTATTCTTTTAAGCTTTGTTTATCATCTTATTTGTAGTAATTTTTAATTTTAATAGAGTCCTATTAATCAATATATTCTTTACTGGTTCTTAACTTTTTTGTTTCTAGGAAATCCTTCCCTACTTGTGTTTATAAATATGATTTCCTATAAAGTCTTACAAAAGCTTTGAAATACTCTTTTTTTCACTTTTGGCTCTTTAATTCAATTGGATTTTATTTTTGGGTATAATATAAGAAGAATAAAATCTTACTTTTTTGTCATATGGATAACCACACATTCTCATACTATTTATTATATAGGTCAAACTTTTACCTCTGATTTGTAATGCCTTCTCTATCACATATAAAAAATCTGTCTCTGTGTGAGCTTATTTCTAGGTTCAGTGTCTTTGTTCTGTGTTTTCTTGCATTGATATATATATCCATTATTGAACTTAATCCTTTTTTATACAACCTAATTTTAAAAACTCTTGGCAGTTTTGCATACACACACATACACACACAGACATACACATGCATGAAATAAGTTGGAATTATCATTGGAATTTGGATGTATGTAATAATTAACAAGTTATAATATTTAGATTTTTCCATGTATGCATATATTATTCTTAATTTACTCCAGTATTTTAAAATTTCTTTCAATAATATTTAATATTTTTCTTCATAAAGTTTTTATGCTTCTTCTGCTATCTTTGTTCCTAAGTAATTTGTAAGTTTCTCTTTTTTTTTCTTTGTCATTATAAATGCGATTTTTTATTGCATTTTTAAAATAGTCATTACTGGTGCAGGAAAACACTTTTTTTTAAGGTTAATATTATACCTAGTAATACTGATAAATTCTCTTCTTAGAAAATTTGAAATTTGGTTTTTGTATGTAGATGACTGCAAATTTTAACAAATTTGAGAATTTCTTTTCAAATACCATACCATTTATTATTTTTTCTTACTTTACTGTTTTGCCTTATATTTTCAGTTGATTTAAGCTTACATAGTAGGCATCCTTGACCAATTTATGAATTTCAATTAATGGAAATGCTTCCAGAAGTTTCAAACATTAACTGTTGAGTCTGACACTTTTCTATACATGGCTATCTTAGGAACAAAATGCAGAGAATTTTTATTCTTGTGAAGATATATTCTACTAAGGAAGTCAGATAGTAAATGGTAAACTTAGCAGATTAGCATGTGGGATGTTCAGAGATAATACATACATTAAAAAAAAAAAAAACACATCTAATACAGAAAGAGAGATTAGAGGTATGTGACTGGGAGCTAGTTGTAGTATTAAATAAAGTGGTAGGATAGGCCCTATTAAGAATTTGAGATTTGGGAAAATATTTGAAGCAGATGAAGGAGTTATTTAGTCCAGTGGAGAGATGGGGAAAATGTGTTTAGAGAACCCCTTGGGCACAGATCCTAAGATGCACTTTAAAATTTATATGTTGACCAGTTTGGATGGCAGGAGAAGAGCAGTAGGATTTCAGGCTCCAAAGGTAAGAAGTGGGGTAGATCATGAGGACATTGTGGCCCATTGTAAGAACTTTAACTTCTCTAAGTGTAATGGAAAACCATTGGAGAAAAGTGTGGTAAAGAATAAGATGATCTGTCATAAGCTTTAAAAGAATCACTCTTTCTGCTGTGTTGAGAATAGACTATAAGTGCGTGAAGGTACAAGTAGTTAGGAGGATATTACAGTGGCCTGAGAAGGTGATTCATACTAAGTTGGTAGCAGTGAATATGGTCATAAGTAGTCAGATTCCAGATGTATTTTGAAGGAATAACCAACAGAATTTGCTAATAGGTTTTACAGATTGTGTCAGAGAAGAATGAACTGAAATTTTCTTCTTTCTCTCTCTCTCTCCATCGCTCTTTCTCTGGATGAAAAATCTTCTTGTATCTGGGGTTCCCAGGTTTCCTGAATTGTTACAGTAGTCCACACTGAGTCTTTAAAATTTGTTGAATTTTAGTTGCTTTCCTCCTTGCTCTAATGCAAATGAAACCATGTGTTCTGCTTCTCAAAAGGTCTTGTTACCTTTTGGAATACAGTTTGTCCAGTTTCCTTGTAACTTCAGCTCTGTAAAGGGCTCTAAAAATTATGATTTGGTAATTTATGAAGTTTTCTCATTGCTAGAGCTCTAGGTTCTCACTCAGCACCAAGTAATATGGCACTGAAATATATAAAGCAAGCAGGACATAAGGTAGGACAGTCTATTTAGCCAATAATCACTATCTATGATGAAGTAGCTGCATGCTCTGGCTAGTTGATGGTTCAATGTTTAAGGGGAAAACTTTAAAGATATGAGTATTTGTCACAACCCATGCATACCCACAAACATATGCACTTATATATCAAAAGTAACCCAACACAATACTCACCATTTCTACATCTGATAAGTTTTGACTTTTTTCTGTTTTCTATTCTAATTTCTACTTGATAAATTGATTTTCGCATAAAACAATAGTTTTCAAATATTGCCTTAGACTATTTTTCTAGAAGTGAACTGTTGTTTCAAAAGTAAATACATTTAGTAAATAATTAAGAAACATAATAAAATTTGTTAAATTTATTAAAAGAGAGTTACTATCAAAAACCCCTAATTAAAATGACGACAGGAGTGAGAAAAAGAAATAAATACATCAGGAAGTGCTGAGATCAATGCCTAAACATAGAATATATATATATGTATATATGTATATATATATATATGTATATATGTATATATGTATATATATATATGTATATATGTATATATATACATACACATACACTCAATAGTAATATATATAGTACCTATAATATATATGTATATAGTATATATGTGATATATAGCGTATGTAGTATATATAGTGTATATAGTATCTATAGTAAGTAATTCATGCATATAATAATTTAAACAAATAGAAACATAAAATATGAATAGTACACTTTTATCTTCTCTCCCTTCTTTCCCTGTCTCACTCACCAAATTAATTACTTTAATGACTTTAATGGTTTCTTGTGTACCCTTCTTAAAATTTTATATGCAAGTTCAAGAAAAAACACATGCACCTTTTCTGCAGCTAGTATCAACAACTCACTTTCTTCTACGCTGTTCTATAACATGATTTTTCCTCAGTTAATCCATCTTGGAGATATTAAGCATCTACTTATTCATATTTCAATTGCTGTCTAATGAGGATGTTTTCTATAAATCATGCAATCATTTTTTATCTATGGGTATTTAGATTCTTTTTTCAGTGTTTAACTATTACATAACAATGCTGTAATCAATAGTTTATATTGTACATTAGTCCCTATTTTTGTTTCAGTCTTTCCATCACATAAATATACAATAATGGAAGTCCTAGATTAAAAAATAAAAAGCATATGCATGTTAAACTTTGATTTTGACACATTGCCTTTCCAAAGGTTATTCCAGTTTATTTCCTCATATCTGAGAATGCCTCATTACTCAGGTCTTCATCATATCTAACATTGTACTGTCCTTGTTTTGCTGGGATGAACCACTCTTGCTCACATTTATTATTCTTTGAATATATAACTTGTTTCTATTTGATAGTATTTTGTGGGTGTTTGTGTGTGTATGGCTTTTCCATTAATATTTCATGGGAGACTGAGTTGTGACATTAAATGTTTTCACATTTTGATATCAATGTAGGAAAGTTTAAAAAACTTAGAGCAAATTTCAAAATTTTCATTATTTTCTATGCTAGGTTTTTAGATACATGTTGTAATATCAAGACCATCCCAAACCTTAGTGGCTTAAAAACAGTAATTTATTATCTCCAATAATTCTGTGGATTGACTGGTATCAACAGCATGTTTCTTTCTCCTGGTCTTTTTAGAGATTATCAGTATTGTTGAGAGCAATTTAAATTTGTTAAAAAGAAATAATTAGGTGCTTTTAAGGTATTAATATAGAAGATTAAAATGGCATACGAAGGGAAATTAATGAATATGGGCACTTTTTGATACAAAAACCTGATGATAAAATAAATATTTAAAAATATTATTTCCAAAGGTAATTGATTTTTGCCTATGTTAATAACACTGAGTAATTGAATCTGCTCTTAACGACAATATATTTTGTATAAAGTTCCCTTAGATCAGCCTGATGTCAGTATCAATAAGTGGTTATGTTTCTTCTGTTTCTCCCCCTAAGTGCCCCAATATAATTTTGCTTTTTTAGTTATTATATATCACTACCATCTTTGCTCTGAAGCACTTTGTGGACAGAGCACATTCAATCAAATGTAGGCAAGGAAATGCAGCTCTGTCGACTAAGCTGATTCACAAATTTCTCTCTAGGGCACAACCTTAAAACACAATCTGAAACAACATTTTGTTATCTAATTCATCAGCAGAAAAGTAGTTCTGCTGAGGTGAAATAAAGTTAGGACTGCCTAGATTAACATGGCCATTCTGTATTAACAGTGATCAGAGTGACTCGATTGTTCTTTCAAATAGGGACCAATGTTGCCAAATTCATGAATTATAATTGTGAACATACATTCTGATACTGTGGATGGAACCTGTGCTGTGGCTCTAGGGTAAGGAAAAGGGGAAAGTCAACATTGGTACAGGAAGATTGGCATCTCTCTGAGGAGCCAAGTTAGAAACTCAAATCAGGGTATTCAGTATTCGAATCAGCATAGATTACTTTCTGGATGCCCAGTCAGTGGTATTAAATTTTTTCTTGAAATTGTATTATTCTAGCTGGTGATTCTTCATGTCTGTTCAATCATGAGCCCATTGCCCTGGCTTCTGCCCTCATCACTTCCACAGTATTTAGACAGCCTCGGAAGTATTTTCATAGCTTGACATATTCCTCACTTAGTCGGGGGTGGGGCTGAGCAAATTTGTTATTAGTTTCTTCTGTGCAAGTGTTCAGCACTGAATTTAGTTGTGCAGAGGGAGTAGTTTTAATATTTGGTGCTAACTACCATCAACACTGTTCTATAATCTCTTTCTGCTTTTTTCTCTCTCCTATGCTATTAATAAACTTCATACCTTGCAATCAAATTATTAATTTAGTCACCGCCTTAGCAGCATGAAGCTAAAAAAGAGACAGTTGGTGTTTTACATTTCAAGAAATAGATCTTTAATCCTTTAAGGTGTTGGTAATATTATCAATACCTGGGGATAGAAAAAGTCCTACTGTTCAACTGGTATCTTGCTTTTATCCCCTGTGTTTGTATTTTGCTATAGACAAGTGGCTCTACCTTATAAGATTCTTCATCCTAGACCACCTAAGCCTGCTAAAAGTAGAAGCCCACAAAAATATAGTGTGATGGAAACTTCAAAGAGAGGATTATAGCTTGCTCCCACTGAGACACACTTTTTTAAAAAGTATGTGCATATAGTCTTATAAAATTATTTTTTATAACTGTTCTTTCTATTTTTTTCAAGTTTTTATTTAAATTCCAGTTAGTTAACATACAGTGTAATATTAGTTTCAGGTATACAACTTAGTGATTCAGCACTTCCTTACAACACCCAGTGCTCATCACAGCAAATGCACTCCTTACTCCCCATCCCTATTTAACCCATCCTCCCACCCACTTCCCCTGTTTCCAACCCTAAGTGCCTCAATGTAATTTTGCCTTTTTAGTTATTATATATCACCTACCATCTTTGTTCTAAAGCATTTTGTGGGTAGAGCACATTCAATCAGATGTAACCATCAGTTTTTCTCTATAGTTAAGAGTCTGTTTCTTGGTTTGCCTCTCTTTCTCTTTTTATATTTCCCTTGCTTGTTTGTTAAAATTATTTTATTACATTTCAAAAATATATATATGTTCTACATATGTATAACATATGTAAAAGTATTTATGCATGGAGATATATGTACATATAGAAATGTATGAATAGACAGAAACAAAGAGACAGAGAGAATGCACACTGGTAAGATGATAAAATTTCACAGTCTGCTTTCTGGGTTCTACTGAGTGTAACAGGAACCATTTAAAACCTATGTAAGTCTATTGATTTTTTTTTGAGTAGGAGACTGCATGTTTTTTATCATACTCTCTGGCTCTGGTTCCTTTCAGTTGTTTACTGCAGTTTTTCAGTTCAAGTGCTAGAATAAATTAGGGAGTACTAAACAGTCCCTCTTGACTCTTAAAGGTTTCAAAGACAAGTCTAGGTAAGAACTAAAAACACTTATGATGGGTATTTTTAATGCCTACTTTACCTTCTTTTGGCCCGTCATTTAAATATCTTATATTTTTTTTTTATCTGCCTTTAATACATTCTCCTCTGTAGGGTAATTAAATTACATTATTATGACCACTCCATAACTGTGTTGTACCTATGGCAAATACTTCCTTCTAGATACCTTATTCAATAGACCTTCTATTTTGATTCTGTCCAATATTACTTTCCAAGTTTTAATCATATTTCATGATAATTGGCTACTTCTATCAGTTCGTTGAGAATAACCAAAACATAATGTGTTTTGAAATTTAGTAATTAAAACATCTAGAAATATTCTTTTTTTCTTTTTAGATTCTAGAAAATCTAAAAATCCCATTAAGAAACTTTCTTTTGCCTGATTAATGATGTATAAGAACAGTTTGAGTCAAAGGTGATGATTCCTCTTGGAAGAAATTAATTGCTGTCTCATCTACTCTTTCCTATGGAAATAGGAGGCATGGCAATGCAATTCCAGTTGGCACAAAACCTCGCAGAATGTCTCCCTTTTCTGCCTAACATTTGAAAGCATTTCCAGTGAAAGAAAGGACTAACTCTATTGTTTACATAATTTCTTCTATTTCTTTCACTGGATCACAGAAGCAATGCAAATTATACTATATTAATATGATTCAGTTACTGTTCTCTGCAATGTTTAATTTACCTTCATTATAAGAATTTTGGAAATATTTAAATCATTTTTTGCTTTGTAACTGATTTAAAATCCAATAAGATAACTCTAAAGTAAACTTAAAATTTTTAATTTATATGAAAAATTTGAACGTCTAGCTGATGGGGTTGGTGAAGAAAGAGAAATGACATATTAATGTTTCTTATTCTTTAATTATTGTATCAGCCAACAACCTGTCTGTCTCAAACTTGGCTGTAGGCTGAAGTTATAACTCTCTTGAATGTGAAAATCATAAATAATCTAGGGATCATGTCTTTGGCACAAGTAACCTTAAAATGGTAGTGGGGCATTAAAGATTCTCTTACCTTGCACAACCATTTGGTGTAGGTCCAATATAAGCAAGCTATCTCTGGCCAAAAATGTCTGTTCATTCTGAAGAAATTATGCTCCTCTAAGGCCATGAAGCTTCTCACTAAACTTCATATGGTATTTAAAACCAATGCAAAGATAGTAAAAAACTCAATGAACTTTATATGTTAGATGGATGAGTGAGTAAAGGAGACTTGTAACACAGAAAGAAATACTGAAGACCAAGTAAACTGGGGACTAACTACATTGCTGAATAAAACATCTGAAGTCAATAAGACTGCACTGAGCCACCAAAGTTTGGCAACTCTAGAGTTTGTAACCTCTGGAGAATAGATCAATATTTTTAAGGTGCATTCTAAGAAACACTCACCTTAGAAGATTCACAAGACAAAAAAAAAGCACAAAACAAAACTTTGTAATGTATATCAACACATTAAAGCAGTGCTCTCCAGATGGGGTGCATCTACATCATAGGGTGCACAAAATAATTCAGTAGGAGGTAGGAAGGAAACTTGACAACATTTTAAAAACATTTATTTTTATAATATTTTAAATCTTTTTATTTTTGTATATTTTATAATGTATATAACATTAACACAATAGTGTAATTATTTATGTTGAATACCTACACATCTATTGGGGTTATATGTCAAAATTGCTACTGAACCAGTGTCTGAAGAAAAAAAAAATCGGACTTCTTCATTAAAGGATCTTAGATTTTTCACAGTAAAGCAACATTCCTTTGAACTTATATCAACTTAGGTGATTCTAAGTGTATTATTTGAAAAAGACAATTCAATTGAGTAAATTATAAAGATCTAATTGGCTTTATTCAATGACTCATGAATTGGGAAACATCCCATCTAGCAAAAAGAAGTGAACTTTGAGGAGTTGTGCAAAATGGAAGGCTTTTACAGGCAGGGATGGGGTGGGAAAAGGAGGTTATTAGCAAAAGGAAAGAGGAATATTTTAGTCAAGGTTGACTTCACTTAGGGAGAAGGGCAGGGGGTCTTATCCTGCAGATTGCCTCACTAGTGCTGATCAGGAAATTCGCACTGATTGTTTTAAAATTCTACTGCAAGAGGCTGAAACTGCATTTATATCAGGAATTAAGTCCTGTTGAGGTTTAGCAGAAGGGACTCCATTTTGGGCCTGTTATTTTTTACAGTATATATGTTCCATCCATTATGATCCAATGAAGCACATTTTGTGAGTCACTGTTTTTTAGAAGCCAGACGCTTTTATTCTAGACAGCATGCTTCCATTTACTGTATCTGATAACAGGGGAATGATAATGACCTGGATTTTAGAGTGTGTTTTGCAAATTCAATTATTCCTGGAAAGTCTTGATCAGAGAGGACAGAACTAAAGCAGAATTAACAAAAAGCAGGATTTTTACCTTAATTGCAACCTATCAAGTTAGCCTGCCAAACTTTAATGGATTCTGTTAAAAGACATCAGATCTCTGGGTCAGAGATGAATGACTATCTAACTGGTAGCCAGAGTATCAGCATTTATTTTATGTATGTATGTATGTATGTATTTATTGATTTGCCCAGTTCTCTAAGATCCAGTTCACACAGGGACACAAGAGGATGACTAGACAACAGCTGCGCATGTCATGAACTGCTTACGGGAAAGGAAGCCCAAGTTTAGGGAGCCTAGATCTTTCATAATGTGAAGAAGCATGCTTCCTTTTGCTTTGAATAAAGACGCTATCTCTGTTTTTCAAGGCTGTTTACTATACAAACATATCCTTGAAAAGATTGTCTTGGACTAAAGGCAATCAGTGACTCTGCTTGCAAGATATGAAGAAATATGAGAGATTCTTGGAGAAATATTTCTCTGTTAAGCTGTGCTAATGGGTTAGGTTTCACAGAGAGTAAGCCAACATACCTGAACCTGGCCCAATGCTCTCTTTAAAGTCTCTTCACACAGGATCATCTTTCTGGATACACAACCAGTGCAAACACACAATACCCTATGCTTAGAATCCTATCCCCTTCTGTAGTTTAATGGTTTGTGATCTCCTGTGGTTGCTGTCTTATAACTCTTTTTTTTTTTTTTAAGATTTTATTTATTTATTTGACAGAGAGAGAATGAGAGAGAGAGAGAGCATGAGAGGGGGGAGGGTCAGAGGGAGAAGCAGACTCCCCGCCGAGCAGGGAGCCTGATGTGGGACTCGATCCCGGGACTCCAGGATCATGACCTGAGCCGAAGGCAGTCGCTTAACCAACTGAGCCACCCAGGCGCCCCCTTATAACTCTTAATGTTATCTTAGACATTATGTTTTGTTAAATGAAGTCCTATAAGATCACAGATGAATTGCAAGGGCCTTGGAGTCTACCTCTTGCTCACCTCTCTGCTTCCTGGGAATGAGTTCTAAGCCATCTCGCTAACACCCCATATGCTGCCCAGCCTTCCTACCTTATTTAGGAAGGCTTTTGCTCTTTCTCTCTGGGGCAGTGATTGGGTTGTGTTAGTTGGAAGAGGCCCTCGTTTGCTATTTTCTTTCTCTCCATGCAAAGGCTTAGGTGGAACATGATGGCAGTTAGTAGAATTTTGGTAATTCTTTCTTTCTTTACTTTTATTTTTTTAAAGATTTATTTATTTGAGAGAGAGAGAGAGAGAGTGCACACACACACATGCATGAGTGGGGGGAGGGGCAGAGGAAGACAATCAATAAGCAGACTCCCTGTTGAGCATGGAGCCTGATGCCGGGCTCCATCTCATGACCCATGAGATTATGACCTGAGCTGAAACCAAGAGTTGGATGCTTACCCGAATGAGCCACCCAGGTGCCCCGAATTTTGGTAATTCTTTAAATGAGTTAATGCTCTTACATTTCCAGTTAAAACTGGCATTGACATAAAAATTCATGGTTAAATTCATGCTAGTAATTTAATATTTTAATATTTCTTTACTTAGAGAGACATTAAATGACAAAGAAAACACATAATGGCAAGGTGAGAGAGAGAGAGCAGAAGAAATGAAAAGTTTATATTTATACTTTTAGTATTTATTTCCTGCCTTTTCAACAAGGGTCTTTGCATTTTCAGTTTGCACTTAGCCTCTACAATTTATGTGGCTAGTCCTGCTCACACAAGATATCTATCTCCGCTTCACCTCACCCAATGCCTTTCACCTCAGAATTCACTGAATATGAGAACTGTTAGAGGAGATACTCATACTCTGCATTTGTACTCTGTTCTTTCCATTTTTTACAATGGAAAAAGAGTCCCTGATTCTATCCTGGGTCAACCTATCCTCTTATATTCTGAACCTTTACTCTTGTTCTTATCAGGGATGTCACACTTGTATTTATCCTTTCTCTCACCTGAATCATGAAATCTTTAGACTTTCCACTTCTTTTGTATGATTGCCATTAATATGCAAACATGCTCAGTATAATGCACTTTTATTTTAACATATACAAACAACAAGAATCATATACAAAACAAGAAAATCTCTTGACCCCACAACCCTGCTTTAGCTGCCTTTCCATTTCTCTGCTGTTTTACAGCAAAAATTCTCAAGAGCTGTGTTACACTCATTACCTCCCTGTCTTCACTACAAATCCATTTCCACTCCACTACAGATACTGTCCATGTAACTCCACTGAAATTGCTTATTAAATTACCAAATGATCTCTTAATGCCAAGTTCAGTGCTCACTTATCTGGTCCCCATCACACTTGGCTTTTGTGCAGCATTCAACATAGTTGACAACTCCTTCCTTTTTGGCATTCTAGGTGTCCATGTCTCACTCTCCTCACTAATCATCCACCTGGTTGGCTATTTATTAGTCTTTTTCTGCTGATTCCTCTTCTACCAAATCTTTACATGTTGGAATGCATCCAAAACTTAATACTTGTCTCTCAAATCTTTTTTATACATTCTCTTCCTCTCTATCTCCCTTTCTCTCAATATATAATCTCCAATTTGAACCTCTGGATTATATTATTATAATACCATTATTATTATATTATTATATCCAATGGCCTCATCTTAGATCTCTAACAGGCACTTTAGAATTAAGATGACTAAAATGCAACCCTTGACTTTCCCCAAGTGTGCTGCACTTTGTTTTTATGTGCTCAGTAAATGATATCATCATCTAGTCAGTTACTCAACTCCTCAGATTTTCTTCACATGCTGTCCATCAGCTAGCAATGGTTTTGAACTTATAAACCTAGTTGGAGTCTTTTTTCCTCCATCTGCTCAGATAACACCGTAGTCTAAGCTACCAACCAATGTCTTCTGCTGGCAAGACTGTTAATTAGTCTCCTCATGTCTTATACTTGCCTTCTGCAAACCTGACAATGATCTGAGTAATTTTTTTGAAAACATATATTAGACTATGTTAATATTCAACTATTGAGATGCTCACACATTCTTCAGGACCTACATATATTTCCAGGCTCATTGTGTATTATTTTCCCTGCATATTCTAGGCACAATGGCCTCCACATTTCTCTTCGCATTTTTCTCATGGACCAGAGTTCCTTTTCTTGGGGGCAGGCACTTTAGAGGACTGGCTGATTCTTGGAAACAGTACTTGGAATATAGCATTCAATAGATGTTCAATAAATAAGTACATTATCTATCTACCCATCTTTTTCTAATATGGATTTATTAAGTACCTACTATGTTATTATTTGAGGAAAAATTTAATATTTTTATTTTTGGAAAATACCACTAAAATCTCTTTGAAATACATACTTCTTTTTTTTTTAATTAAAAAAAAAATTTTTAAATTTATTTATTTATTTGAGAGAGAGAGAATGAGAGAGAGAGCACATGAGAGGGGGGAGGGTCAGAGGGAGAAGCAGACTCCCTGCCGAGCAGGGAGCCCAATGCGGGACTCGATCCAGGGACTCCAGGATCATGACCTGAGCCGAAGGCAGTCGCTTAACCAACTGAGCCACCCAGGCGCCCGAAATACATACTTCTATATATAATTGTCTCTGTTTTTAATTATATGTAATTGTCTCTGGTGCTCATGTCATTCCCTTAAACAGAGACACTTGTTACTTTAATATTGTGGTTTGGTTGTTTCCTTTAGACTATTAGTGTAATTGATTGGTAGAATCATGGTTGTGGGAAACCATATAGCTTAATGGAATTCTTAAGAACCAGGAATTAAAATCCACCCTGACTTTATGTCTCTATTATTCTTGACCCTGTGTATATCCTTATCTAGAGAATGGCATAGATATAAAGAATAGTATAATATCTATATCAGGGATGAGCAGTTTTATGAAGCAGGTAGCAAGTAGCTCTATCTCACTTCTGGTAAAATGAGGCTGAATAGCAAATATGAATAGGCTAGATGCACAAGAGCACTTATATTTGCATCTGCTTTTTTACATTTTGGAGATTTCAGTGTATTAAATAATTTCCTCTGTATAAATCTGGATGCTCTCTAGAGAATCATTCAATTACATTAATAAAATCACCAAATTGTCTATTGATTGTCTATTGATTTGGAACATCAAAAGAATGGTAGAGGGCAGTAGATTTTTAGAGTATGGGATACCTCAGAAGTTGACTGAGTAAGGTTATCTGACAGTAAAGTACAGGAGACAGGACTCTTTCTTTTTTTCTGCCAAGCATACATGACTAAATCCACTCATCTTCAAGTCTGTTTCCTCTGGGGTGCCCTTCATTTTGCTCAAGTCTCAAATTCCCTTACCACGTGCTGTACCAGCTTTTCGCCCATCTATATCATCTATTAAGTTATAAACTCTGTGAAAATGAGAACTATAAATGCCTTCATTATGGCTATTTCTCTAAGGGTAGAATTTAATGAATGAATGATTGGAGTGTTAATGAAATAGTTCATTATCTGGAAGAATAGCGTGAATGTATACAAAAAGCTAGAAGAGATCTCTCATGTTTGACCTCTCTTAGCTGAATCAGATAAAAGGAAATTTAAAAAACTAGGAAAGATGTCTGCAGTATTATATGTACCCTAAGTCAGGCAGTTTGCCAGGTTTTGATAATGAAAAAAATAAAAGAGAAATAGGAAAAGGAGAAATCTCACGATAGAATCCTGACTTTATTTCTTATTGTACATTTATTGATTATGGTTTATAAAATTAAGAAAATCATACATGACTTGAAACTTAGGTATGAAGTTAGTAAAGTTAAACATTGGCCATTCAATTAATGGTAGATATTATCGTTATTTGCTTGTACACCTTGGATGGCAATTTGCTAAAGTTTTACAACAATATTGACAAAAATATTGAGACTTTTTTCATCTTTTTTTATGACTTAATCCATGTGTAAGATAAAGCACTGATCTTTAGAACAATATATAAAATAAAGGAATGATCTTTGGAATAGTTTCAGTAAATTATTAATTGTCAAGCATCTGTATATCCAAATATTCTCTTGTAGGAGAGTGATTTTTTTTCTGTATCAGACTAAA
The DNA here is from genome assembly GCF_011800145.1 of Mirounga leonina. Taxonomy (NCBI): domain Eukaryota; kingdom Metazoa; phylum Chordata; class Mammalia; order Carnivora; family Phocidae; genus Mirounga; species Mirounga leonina. Next base: position 104,506,408 of record NW_023270268.1, read on the forward strand.
TTTAAGTTCTAAGGTCTTGAAGTTAGAATTTTTAGTTTCAAAGGTAGTTGACATTTAACCTTTGAAAGTAGAATTAAGATAGTATTACTTCTTCTAAAAATCACAAATGTGTTCAAGTAACTATTTTAGAGAATGGCTCATTGTAACACCCACTTACCCTTTTGACTATATCTTTATAATATTATCTGCCATCCTCATTATATGTCTATTTAAAATCCCATCTCATTTCTGCTATCTCCTCAATTTGCAGACAGAGATTATGCTACATGAGGTAATCTGTTTTGAAAAAAACAAAAAGCTATTGCACTCAAGCCATGTGTACATCATCCTCCACCCCGGAATTAGATCTTTCATACAATACTTGAAAAAATCATATATATTAGTGTAAACAGCAGATTTAAAAAGAGATTAGGCTCTTGTCTTGTGAAGGGTTAAATGGTTAATGTGACTTTTAAAAATGGCTTTTCAGAGGTGAATCATAGGTAAGGTAGAAATGAACAGAAGTTATTACCCTCTAAAAGTTCAGTGGTGATATCAGTCCAGTTCCTAGTTTCTCCATGGACTCATGCCCAGCGTCAACAATCACATGTAATTTAGCAGTGTTGATGAGAACCTCCCCTGAGAAGGAACATGCGAGTGGTCCCTGGGGTCTGATACTAGGGAGCCATTCTAACTCAGGAAGGAAGTGCAGCTGGAAACTTTCTTTGTAACCTTTTGGTAATTTCATGAGATGTAACCTCAATTCAATCCAGTTAGATGAAATAAATACTTAAATACCAATAACATGCAAAGTACAGAGAGATTAATAAATGTAAGAAGTATTATGCAGAGGACATTGACATGCAGGCTCACCTCAGCTTTTATGTTTTGTTTTTAGGATGCTATAGCCTTCCATTGATTATATATATATAATATAAATCATCAAATATATATATAACATATATATATATTATATAAATCATCCTTACTCCAATTTCTCTTCCTGCAGGGTAGGTTGAGTTCTAGTCAAATTTAATCAGGGAGAATTAATTGATCTTTACTTGGACACTGGTATGTTAATGATGGTTCTTAAAATCAGCCAGGGTCCAGTATTTCTTTAATAAACCATACTAATTTGTATTTGTCAAACTCAAAGAAAGGCCTCTAGGAATAACTCAATAAGCACAATTTGGGGGAAATTATAAATCAAACATAATTTAAAGAGCTAACATCTTTATTTAAGAGTGGGGGCCTCATTATTGCTAAATATTCTCTGTGTAAGTTTGATTTACCAGGAATACCTGACCCCACCTTCATCCTCCCACTCCTTTGCCCCTTTATTTATTTATTTTTTTTAATTTTTTTTTATTAGTTCACATACTCTCTTTTATTTTTATTTTTTTTATTTTTTTTAAAGATTTTATTTATTTATTTGAGAGAGAGAGAATGAGAGAGAGCACATGAGAGGGGGGAGGGTCAGAGGGAGAAGCAGACTCCCTGCCAAGCAGGGAGCCCGATGTGGGACTCGATCCAGGGATTCCAGGATCATGACCTGAGCCGAAGGCAGTCGCTTAACCAACTGAGCCACCCAGGCGCCCTCCTTTGCCCCTTTAAACAGTTGGTAATCATTTGTCAGCCCTGAGTCTGCTATTGCAGCAGATTCGTGCTTCAGGGGCTGGATTCACAATTCATAGCCTTTTGTGTGAGTGTGCATGTGTGTATGTGTGTGTTTATGTTATGTTTATGTATGTGTATGTATGTGTGTGTGCGTTTCAGTTTTTGCTGATCCTTTTGGCTAAGCTGATAATGTCTTTCTGCAATGTCTTTGTTCAGGTTGTATGTATATTGGAATCCCTCAGGCACCTTCTACAATATCCCAGTCAAACCAATAATTGCTCCTGAGCTTGCTGACCTAATTACAAATCTTTACAACTATTGTTGCTTAACTATTTGGTTATTTGCGTTGTTTCACCCCCCTCCCCATGCTCACCTAATTTTTCTCCAGTTGTTCATTGACATATTGGGGCTGAAAACTCTCCATGTCTGAGCTTTGTTATTTCCCAGGTTCTCAATGAGACTGGGAGACTTTATTCAAAATTTGGGAAAAACCCATATTGAGGTAGGAAAGGTCTGGCTTTATGCAGTGTTACTAGGAAGTATTATTGTTATAAAACAAAACAGGAGATTTTGGATACGTTTTCTTGCCCTCTTTCCTGCTCCTTCATTAAAAATAAGTATATATTAATTACAGAAAAAACTGAATATAAAAAGTATAAAAGAAAAAATAGAAATCACTCCAATGCTCAACTCCTAGAAAGAACCCTTATTAACTTTCTGCCATACTGCTTTCTGGTCCTTTCCTGGTAAATTTGAGTGCTAGCTTGTGTACATTTTAAAACACTTAAATGAAATGCATTTGTATATATAGGTACCTATATGTACATACACATATACTTGTATCCCAACACCATAGTGTATATATGGTTTTTTTAAATTCATTAAACATTCTTTAGGAAGCATTACTTTAAAACGTCTTTACTATAAAGAGAAACATGTAGTTGTGGAAGCATGGTCACTCTGGGCAAACACAAAGAAAGAAACTCAGCAGTTGCACCCCCCAGAGCTATCTTTCACTGGTAACATTTTCTTTTGTTTTTATCTGGACGTTTGCATATATCTATAGAATGTTTTAAAAATAAACACTAGTACACTGTACAAACCATTTTTTCAATTTATTTTAAATACTTTTGTCATAATTTTTTAATGTGAACATCATTTTAAATAACTGCTTAATAATCTAATTCTTCATTTTTAAACTTTTTTGCCAACCAAGCAGAGGCAACAGTGATTAAATCTTCTATTCCCCCACTGGCAAAAATACCATCTTGCAAATCTTAACTATTTGTTGCCCATTGCGAATTTTTTTTTTTTTTTTAAAGATTTTATTTATTTATTTGACAGAGAGAGAGACACAGCAAGAGAGGGAACACAAGCAGGGGGAGTGGGAGAGGGAGAAGCAGGCTTCCTGCTGAGCAGGGAGCCCGATGCGGGGCTCCATCCCAGGACCTGGAATCATGACCTGAGCGGAAGGCAGACGCTTAACGACTGAGCCACCCAGGCGCCCCGCCCATTGCGAATTTAGTAAGGTCCAGATGAAAAAGGAGAACAAAAATTTAGAATAGATCTCTGTACTTTGTCCCTTCTCTCTTTGGAGTTGCGTGCTGTATTACAGTATCTTATTGTTATTTGTGGTAAATATTTATTCAGCCATAAAATCATTAAATCAGTTATGGATTAGCTGGGGATATCTATTCTGTGTTGTAATTTTATTTCTTTCCCCATGAAAGAAGTCCTATTTACAGAGATTTAGAGGCAATAATATAAACAACGTCAGAGTTAATTGATAAATTGTTACAAGATATAATGTTGGCTATATGTTTGGAGGGAAACGAATGATAAGGAAACTATTAGTCCTTTCTTGAACTTTAGGTTCAAGTGTTTCAAAAGGAATTAATCTATTAACACAAATAGGGAAGTAGTGAAGAGTAGCTGGTAGGGGTAAGGCTGAGGATGGGTGCAACACAACAAGGATGGTGCGGCATCCTAGGAATGTAGGGAGGGGCCGTTGTTATCACCTATAAGAATAACTCTTGAAAGGACTTGTCGGAGGGCCAAATCCCTCCTGTTTTGTGGAGATTGAATCTCATATTATTTTGCATGCCCGCCTTAAGAAAAAAGATCACAAAATTATGATTATAATTTTGGGTGGGAAAGTGAGTATTTAAAGTGAAAAATCATAATGTTACAAATTATAAAATGTTAAAATATACCACAATCATCACAAAATCCAGAGTAATAACCTAATATATTCACTAATGAAAGTCCTGATAGACATCTGTAATCATTTTTTCTACATTTTTGGCAGCATATTCTTTGTTTTTTTCATATGATAAATATTTTGAAATAATATCTTCTATGGAGAATAGGATGATAATTAAGTCTTTCCTCAAGCGAAGTTGATCTGAAGTTGTTCTTTTCTTTTTTTTTTTTTTTAGAGAGAAAGAGAGGGAGAGGGAGAGAGAAAAGAGAGCACCGTGGGAGAGGGGCAAAGGGAGAGGGAGAGAGAATCTCAAGCATGCTCCATGCCCATTGAGAGCCCAGTGCAGGGCTTGATCTCATGACCCTGAGCTCACGACCTGATATGAAATCGAGAGTCAGACCCTTAACCTACTGAGCCACCCAGGTGCCCCTGAAGTTGTTCTTTTTTATTGGTAGCTTTAAAAAGGTTCTTTCTGTTTCCATAATTCATTACCGATAATGTCAGGTAATGTTTCAGGATTGTTCTCAAGTTTGAGAAAGCCTCTTTGAATTATCTCTCAAGTGTGAACAGGGAATTTAAAATTTTTTTTGTGCAACAACTAATCTTACATCTTGAATTCATGACATTCATAAACCACCCTGCCATCAGTGTCCTTGATGACCTTGTTGGGGTATATTATGTTACCTTCACTGATAAAAGTTTTCATGTCAAGTCAGCAAGAAATTAAAATCATTTTCCAATGATTCATTCATTACTTAGGTTATTTGTTAAAAATCCTCAAATCTATTTATTATTTCTATTTGAAATGCCTCTGTTCCACTAAATGACTGATTTGGCATAATCTGAAATTTTTCTTTTGTGATAATTCACTTCCTAGAATTGGAATAATTTTAATTTATTTTATTTCATTGAGGAAGAATATTTACATACAAATTGCAAATATCTTAAATGGGGAATTCAGAGTTTTGACGAATATACATCCATATAACCACATCTTAATCAAGATATAGATCATTTTCATGAGCTCAGGAATTTCCTTTTTGTGCCTTTTCAGTCAGTCTCTTCCACACACACCTTTGTAGGTAACTATTCTCATTTCTAATACAATAGATAAGTTTTGCCTATTTTTGTACTTCATACAAATGATGTCATAATATTTTCTCTTTTATTTTACTCAAAATAATGTTTTTGAGACTCATGTATGTTTTTACATGTAACAAAAATTCATTCATTTTTTTTTTATTGGAGTAGAATTCCATTGTAGATGATTATTTGTCTATCTAATTTCTTTTGGTGGAGATTTAAGTTGTTTTCAGGTACAAGCTATTATGAACATATTTATTAAGTTGTTCCTGCACTATTTGTTGGAAAGATTTTCCCCATTGAATGAACTTGTCTTTTAGATAATCAACTATTCATTGAATTATTTTCAACCCTTACATAAATTCCACAGTCTAAATTACTATGAAGTATGAATAGAGTACTATAACGATTCTTGTATAATTCCTTTTGTGGATATATTTTTAATTTATCTTTTGTAGATAAGCGGAAATATTATGTCATAAGGTTGGTGTATGTTTATAAGAAAATGCCAAACAATATTTCAAAGTGACTTTACCATTTTTCACTGTTCGTCTTCATCAATATTTGCTGTTGTCAGTCTTAATTTTTTTTTTTTTCCATTCTAGTGGGTGGCTCTCCCTGCGTTTTTTTAAATAGGCTACACACCCAGTGTGGAGCCCAACACAGAGCTTGAACTTATGATCCTAAAATAAAGACTTGAAATCAAGAGTTGGACACTTAACCGACTGAGCCACCCAGGTGCCCCACCCTGTGTTTTAATTTGCATTTCCCTGATCCCTAATGATTTTGATTTCCCCAATGATTAACAATGTGGAACACCTTTATATAAGTTTTAAAAATCACTTTCTGCCTCTTCTTTTATGAAGTTTCTGTTTAAATATTTTATAGATCATTTTTGCTTCTTTATATTTTTGTTATTGATTTGTAAGAGTTCTTTATTTTCTCTGTACAGTCTTTTCTCCATATGTGTATTGGACATATATTTTACTAGGTCCTGGATTACTTATCATTTTCTTAATGATAATTTTTGAGGAAGGAAGCTTTTAGTTTTGATGAAATCTAATTTATCATTATCTTATTTTGTGCTTAGTCTAAGAAATCTTTACCTACCACATCTCCTGCTTGCATTGACATCTAATATATTATCTTTTTGCTTTTGTTTTGTAGCTTACTAGTTTTGCCTTGGGGTTTAGGTCTATGATCTCTGTTGAATTAATTTTTATGTATTTTTTGAGGTGGAAGTTCAAGTTAATTTTATTGCAAAAGCTCAAAGTTATTAAAGAATGTTTTTCTTGGAAAAAATAATTATTTTCCCTCAGAATAATTTGGTGTCTGTGTGAATCTATTTCTGCAATCTCCATTTTGTCCCATTTATGTATTTGTCTCTCAATATATCAGCTTCATATGGTCTTGATTGCTCACAGGTTCATCGTAGGACTTTAAATAAAGTGGAGTCAACTTACGATGACCTTATCACTGTTTCTGGAGGAAAAAAAGGAACTTGATGACATTAATTGGGATTGCAAATATTGTTTAGAGGAGAGTTTACAATTTAAAGATACTGAGTCTTTTAATTCATAATGTGAAAAATTCTATATTTATTTAGGTCTCCTTTTATTATATATTAGACATATTAGTTTTCAGTTTGGTGTAAAATTGTTAAACATTATTGTTAAATTTATCCTTATATATTTTTTATTATAAACAATAGTGTTTTCAATTTAATTTTACTTTTAAATATTTTACTGAGATTATACAGATATACAAATGAATTTTCCATATTGACTTTACGTCTGTCAACCTTGCTATCTTCGCTCATTAGTTCTACAAGTCTTTTGTAAATTTCTTATGGTTTTCTATGGAAATGATGAAGTTACCTGTTAATAAAGGGAGTTTTACTTCTTATTAAACATTGCTGAAAATAAGTGAAGTCAACCTTTTTGCCTTGTTCCCTGTTTTAAAGAAAAGTACTCAATATGTCATCATTAAATATGATGATAGGTATAGGTTTTATGTAGATGTCATTTTTCAGATCAAAGAAGTTCCCTTCTATTCTTAGTTAACTGAGTCTTAAAAAAACATCATGAATGGTTGTTGAATTTTTCAAATGATTTTTTTGCATTGATTGAGATTATCATATAGTTTTCTCCTTTATTATGTTGTACTGTCCTGGTTTGGATAGTGTCCCACGCTCCAAATTCCTGCTCACTTGGAACTTCAGGATATGATCTTATTTGGAAATAGTCTCTGTAGGTGTGATCAAGTTAAAATGAAGTTATACTGGATTAAGGTGGGTCTTAATCCAAAGATTGGTGTCCTTATAAGAAGAGGGAAATTTAGACACAGATACACAGAAAGAAGAATGCCATGTGAAGATGGAGCCAGATACTAGAGCAGTGTATCTACAGACCAAGTGATATGAAGGACTTTTAATAATCACGAGAAGCTAGAAGAGAAGTGTGGGACAGATTCTTTTTTAGAACCTTCAGTAGTAACAAGCCTTGCTGGTATCTTGATTTGGAGCTTATAACCTTCAGAACTTTAAAAGATTAAATTTCTGTTGTTCTAAGTCACTTAGTTTGTGGTAAATTGTTACAACAATTCTAGGAAATTAATATAAATTTTGATATTAGTTCCTTATAATATCATTCTCATAGGTAAGTATCCCTGGAAAGCAGACTTGGAGATGGATCTTTGTGTGAAGGGATTTTTTTTTTTTTTTTTTTTTTTTTTTTCTGAATCAACAGTTGTGGGAACTAAATGAAGCAGGAATGATCAGAGGGAGAAGCTGGACTTTGATGCTGTCACAACAGAGACCTCACCTAATCCCACCAGTAATTCTGGAGTATAGGATGACCTTTACAACCATCCCAAATTAAGGAAAGCAGGCTAGGCTGTTACAGTCCTGCATCATTTCCTCACTTTCAGCAGTTTGGAGGACTGAATGCTTCAGTCCAGAGGAGGGTGGGGAATCTGAGCAATCTGTGACTGGCAGGTTGGAGAAGAGGCAGCAATAGTACCTTGATCAGGGAAGTCTGAGCTCATGATGTTGGGCCTATATACAGTTTCCATACTCGGTCACCATGTATTCATTGTGCTAGCACAAGACAAAAATGAAGGCTAACTGAGGTTAACTGGCTAGGGAAAACCATTTAGTTTTTATTGCTTTCTTTTTTTTTTTTTCCCCAGTAGATTTCCCTGGATTTTCTACCGAGACCATCATATCATCTGCAAATAGGGACAGTTTTATTTCTCCCTTTCTAATCTGTAGGCCTTTTAAAATTGTTATCCAAGTATAATTAACATACAGTGTTATATTTGTTTCAGGTGTGTAATATAATGATTCAACAATTCTATACATTTCTCAGTGCTCATCAAGGTAAGTGTACTTTAACCTTCTTTATATATTTCCCCCACCCTCCCACCCACCTCATTTAGTTGTTTTTGACTCTTCAGTGAAGGGTGCTTTCCAGTGGGCATTGAAATGGTATACAAAGATCTTCCTACTTTGTACCCATTCCCATGGGTTTGGCATTAAACTATGATAAAAGGATTATCTACTTGACTGTAAGTGGCTTATACCTTGAAATTTCTTCTACTCTAGTAATACAGATTTTATATTAAAAAAGCATGTGGTTAAAATGAACATTTATGGATTGGGTGCTCAAGTATATATGGGGAATATTGGGTGGGATTGTGATACCAATATTATTAGTGAGATAATCCCACCCCTTCATCTTCTGTTTTGTCTTTTGGAGTCAGAGAGTTTGTGTTTAAGATGGGTCTCACTCTGTGGGAGTAAAATAGGAAAAACCTAATATATAGTGTTAGTTTGTTACCTACCTCCCATATTATCAGAAATATTGACTGCATATGGAGGGGAATAAAATGTTGTGGAGATTTCATGTTTCTTTTTATGCTTTTAAGTCTAGTGTCAGACTGATCTTCCCATCCAACGAAGTAACATTAACTAGCAGAAAGAGTAGTCCTAAGCTTTTGAACTAGGGAGCAATTATCACTAAATGTAGCTAATATAAATATTATAAGTTCAACCCCAAGCTACTTCCAGTAAGAGGAATAGTGAATGTCCTTCTTATGCCTCCATGTGTGTGCCTTCAGAGAACTAAGAGCTGAAAGTTTCATTTGTATAAATTGGAAAGAATATTAACTATAACTTTGAATTTATGTAACACCTCACTGCTGAATTCACACCCTGAGTATCACAGAGATTAAGGAACTGAACAATGTTCAGAAAGTATGCAAAAGACACCTATTTGCATAAGTAGTATTTCATCAGAAGTAGAATTTCCCTTTAGAGGACTGCCAAGTGATCACTTCAGTCACAAACTCAGGGCTGTGGGAAACCTGATTTGGTTCTTGTGTGACCAAGCCAAAAGTGGCTCTTCTAAGGCTGAGCCTCAGGTATAACACACTACTATATCCAGACCCCCTTTACAATGTTATTATCTCCCCTACTGGTTTAATTTATGTATTTAATTTTAGTTTCCAGGGTGCAATATGGCTAATTACTTGAGAACTGCAAAACCTTACAAGTGAAATTTTTTGCTTCTATAATTTGTGGCGCATCAAGTATAATAATGTACATTTAATTTCCTCAAAAAAATAAAATTATGCTAATAGAATTATTTGAATAAAAATTTGTACTTTGTGGTGGATTATGTTCTCTACCTACTAATTTATATTAATACAAGTCAGTAAGGAATTTTTAATAAGCTATTTCAACCGTGGGGGGGCAAGTCTGGGAACATCATGCAGGCACGATCCTCTCCTTAACATCCTGGGTAGAAAGGAGTGTCTCACAGTATTGGAGGGCTGAGATTCCTATTAGATTAAAGTTCATAGGGAATATTATCTAACTCTAATGTGTAAAGCACACTATTTGGATATATGGGCTTTGATGGAGGTAACAAACTGATTTGTGGAAATCTGAGAACAAAGCCAGCTTCTTTGATAACAATTTTGTATTCGTTATAAAAACCAATTAAGAGTGGTACGTGGGAGCATTTTGTGTAAGAGATCTTTATTCTATTTTGATTTTGTAAGGAAGAGTGATTTTTAAACTGAAATTCAGCCTCCTAATAGGTTCCATATAACCGTGGTAGAATATGGGGTTGGAGAGAAGGTGAAGATTAACATTAAGAACCCAGTACTTTGGGTCTATTGCTGCCATTTTTACTCACTTAATCCACATGAGAATTATTTTTTTTTTAAGTTCCATTGCCTTGGTTTTTTGTTTGTTTGTTTTGTTTTTTGGTAAAACAACTAATTTAGGGAAACACTAATGTCTGAGTCACCTTTATGTTTGGACTATATAATTAATATACACGAATGGAAGGTAAGTACTAGTCATTAGTCATTGGAGTACTTCTCTTCCATAGGCGATAGTTTGGTTGAATTTTATTGCGGTATTAGTAAATGAATTTGGTTTGTGTTTATAAACCCATGCTGGTTTTTCTACTTAATACGAATACCATGATACAGAGTGAGTAAATTCCCTTATGCTTTTTTTTGGTTGTTGTCATTAATGCATTAAAATCCAGTGATTTAGCAAATGTGCATACTGTGTCCATTATGGGTTTGCTATGTGCTTGGTGTTTGTTACTTGTGATAAATGCTATGGTGGTAAAACCAGGCCAAATGTTTGCTTTCATGGTGCTATTAAACATGTATTATCATAGATTTAATGGCTCAAACTTGGAACTATCCATTTTTGTTCCTGTCCACAAATGTAATAAGCTATTAGGACAACATCCAAATAATACAGAACTATAAGCATGCTGTTAGGACTATACTCAAAGGTCATGACTAAGAGAGGGATTTGAGGTATAGAATCAAAAAGACCCAGGTACATATCCTGCCTTGGACATGCATTAGTTCTGTGTCCTTGGGCAAGTCATGTCTATTCTCTCAGTCTTATTTTTGTTATTTTATAGTAGAGACAGTTATAATACCTACCTCATATGGTTGCTGTAGAGATGAAATTAAATAATATATATTAAAGGATTAGCAATGTCTACCACATAGCAAGCATTCCATAATGAATAGCTGTTAAAAACACAGTTTGTAAATCACATGAGCCAAAAACAAGATTTGGAAGCTTAACCAACTGAGCTACCCAGGTGCCCCCATCCTTGCATTTTAAACAAACTACGTCAGCTCAATAGAAATTAAAATAATAGTAATCATCTTATTACCCAATTGGTGGGAAAAGCTCAAATCATTGCAAGATTAAAAAAAAATTATTCCAGCAGCATGGTTCACTTAAATCTGTAATGAGTAAAGTTCTCTAATAACTCTTCAAATGAGGCAGTGTGGTTGGTGACAGTGAAAGCCTCAATGATGAAATAGAAATAAATTGTAACATCAGAAGTGTGGTCAAAACCACCTTATTTCAGAGATGAGAAAACAGATGGAAAATGAAGGATACCGAGACTTACTTTTGTCTAATGATGCCTATAATTTAAAATTTGGAAGAAAACAGATAATTTTCCTCAATACCCTTTAAACATCTGTTTAATTTTATGCAATGATTTTCAAATCCACAGAAGATAAACCCAGGAGAAGTGGAGGTAAATTTATGTAAACACCATGAATTCTAGTGACATTCTCATACCACTTGCTCATACTGTTAAGATGTTTGAAATTTGGCCTTTTGTGCTTGGGAAAACTCCTCCTTTTCCTTCTTTGATGATATTTACATTACCTTTTTTTACACAAGAGTTTCAATAAACATCAGTGGTGGCACTAAGCCAAAATTTGAGACATTTCATGAAAGTAAGTCTCATGGAACCCATTCTGAAAAAATATAGTCAAAATCATTGTTCCTTGATGAGGGGTTTGGTGCTTTTAAGTCAGCAATGTTGGCCTTTCATACTGCAGATTCAATAACCTTTTTCATGAATTTTGGCCTATGTGTACCTGAGTACTATTAGCCTATAAATTACTTATAAAATTAATGATACATTAATACTAAAGAAAAGTGTTCTTGGGCTCCTGGGTGGCTCAGTTGGTTAAGCGACTGCCTTCGGCTCAGGTCATGGTCCCGGAGTCCTGGGATTGAGTCCCACATCGGGCTCCTGGCTCAGCGGGGAGCCTGCTTCTCCCTCTGACCCTCTCCCCTCTCATGCTGTTTCTCTCTCTCTCTCAAATTAAAAAAAAAAAAAAAATCTAAAAAAAAAAAAAAGAAAAGTGTTCTTGTACTTCTGGGCCTTCGTGCTACAGTAAAACCTAGTTATATTTTAGCTTACGGAAAATTCTAGGCTTTTTTCTTTGTCTAATGAACCCACAAGAGATATTACCTGTACTTTGGAAAATTATGGGTGTTTTATTAATTGTTCCTCTAAATTAGCCTATCTGAGGTTATTCTGTCCTTGAACAGTTGTGTTCCCATAACACTTTGTTCACACTATTATTGTAGCACAGAACACACTGTCCTAGAATTATCTATTTACATTATCTGTTTTCCCCACTAGACTTGGAACCACTTGAGAGTAGAGACCTGGTAAACTTTATTGTTAATAGACTAACATCTAACTCTCGTGAGAATCCAGACTAGACTTGGAGCATGTACTGATACACATTCCTGGAAGTGTTCTATATTAGACATTCCTCACTGATCGAATGACTGTTTCTGTGGTAATAGCATATGTTGGGATAAATGGCAAGTGGAGCATTAGTATTTATTGAATGCCCACTGCTTGCACTGTTTGTAGATACCTCATTTGGTCATCACAGTAGCACCTGGGAAGTGATAGCATCCATACCCCCATTGGTTTTAATATTAGGAAGTTTTTACTCAACACAGTTTAGAAATCTGCTCAGTTTCACAAAGGTCCTAAGCAGTCAGAATTTGAAATCATAATTTTAGCCCTCCAAAGTCATCATGCTATCATACTGTCTTTGGCCAGACATAAAGGATCAGATCAAGGTTAGGGAGAGGGTGGCAGTTAAAAAAAGCCAAGAGAGTTTCTAAAAGGACACAGCACGGTATAATCACAAGGAAGTAGTCTTACACATAATATAATGGAAGGAGAAAGAATTTTCTGTTTTGGGTGTTTAGTGACCATCTATTTACTGATTGTTTATTACATACTCTGTGTCACATATGATACCAAAATATGGAGATTAATAAGAAATCATCCCTGATTTCATAAAGAGTTTATTACTTTAGTGGAAGCAGATGGGAATTTAGTGAAATACATTTCCTGCTTTAGGGATTATAAATATCTATGACATACATATGAGACAATGTAACTGAGTATTTAAAAGTGTGAACATTGGTATCAGACAGATCTGAATTCAAGTGCTAACCCTGTTATTCAAATAAGTTTAAGACCTTGGACAAATTATAAACATTTAGCATCAAATTATTCTGTTGTAAAATTGGGAAAATAATAATACATTCCCTCATGTGACTATTTTGAAGACAATTTAGATGTTGTATGTCTTTCGCATAGAAAAGTGCCTATTATTATTAGTTATTATTATGTACAGCCTATACTAGGCATACAAAATTAAGTAGGTAATTACTAGGTTGACGAAACAAGGGAGAACTTAACAAAAGCTGCAGCTTATAAGAAAGGAAGGAAGTGGTTTTGGTTTTATTTAGTTTTTACAAAACAAAGATTAGGGGCTCTCTGATAAATAGCATACCAATGGAATTATGTAAGTTCCCCAAAGGCCCAGTCCCCTGCCTAAAGGGAATAAAGGATATAAAGACTTTTTCTTATAACCAAACCTCATATGCATGAATTTAGTTTGCAGTTAATAAAATAAAGACAAGACACTTCCAATTCACCCATTTATAGTTAAAATATTTTGTAATCCACGTGTATATGGAATTTGAATGAAATTGCCAGTATCTTGGTTAACAAGGAGTATTCAAAAGAGTTTTTTTGCCCAAGAAAGTACAGAATGAAGTGAACATTTCAAATGAGAGTAGATAGTGAGTAGTGGGATATCTAATGGAGTACAGTCATATTATTATATTAATGTGGCTGATTAGCATGTATTCAAAGAAGCCACATACATGCTTACAAATATAGAAGCCAGTCCTCACTAAATACAATCCATTTTGGAGAATCTGTCTGGATATATATTAAAACCCAATGCATGGTCACTTATTATTCACACACATTTACAGTTGAACTTGCATTGTGATATAGTGATCTTCAGAAGGCACCAAAGGAGTTACTATGTTTGATCAAGAAAAGTCAATATTTGGAATTCTTTTTAAAAAGTCATAGAATCTTTGTTGCTTGAAAAAAGATGATCTCAACCACTCCCACCACTGTGATAGCAACTTAGCCTTTGGGTCTGACTGATTTCTTCTCTGACCTTTCATACTGTATCTGTAGAAAAATCAATTCAAGGACTACCCTTGGGAGTTAAGCCTATTGTCCAATTGTTCACAAGTATTAAAAAAATTTTTTTTCCCCCAAATATAAGTTTAAAGTAACTTTTCTTTAGCTCCAGGGCACTGATCTTTTCCCTACTACATTCGGAGATTGTGAATAACTCCCTTACTTCATTTATATTTTTAACTTGAAGTTATAGACTGTGATCAAGTGTCTATTAGTGATCTTTTTTGTGGCCTCCTAGAGAGATATGGTGCCCTCTCAGTATTTCTCTACTTTTTATCATTCAACCTTTTTGTCAGTTCTGCTACCTTTTCCCCTCCAGGTGTTTCAGTCCCTTTCATTAATCTGCAGGGGTTTGGTCTGTACCACAATATCCCTTCTGATTGTCGCACTAGGACTAAGTGGCCCATGCTATTCATCTGCTACACAGCCTCTTTGTCATGTAGTCCTTGTATTGTATCTCTACCAGCTGTGTGTTTTTCTCTTTCTGTAATGCTAGTGATACTCAGGAGATGGTTTAAGTGTCCACAGTCATGTTCCAAACTATTCAGAATTGTGTCTTTTCCTCAGGCTGAAATTCCATTTGACCTGAGGAAGAAAATATAGGTGATTTCATGCTTCTAAACTTGTTCCTAAGATTTTATCAGGGCCAAGTTTGGAGGGCCAGGATGCTCATTAAACATTAGTTGAAGGGAGGATTTTTTGAAGACTTAGAAATTATTCTTTCTCAATTCTTATATTATCATACACTCTGATTTTAATAGATAATTGTGGAACAATTTATGAGTATATAGTATGTGTAATGCATTAGGTCAAGCGCTGCAAGAATTAAAAAAAATATCAGTAGGAAAGCCATTTTTCATTTATTTTTAAATTGTTTTTCTGGGAATGGAAATGTATTGGGGTTGATGGAGCCACATTTCTTCTCCTTGTCAACTATGTAACCAATATTACAATTTTTTGAAAGATTGTAGATATAATGGATAATAGTCCAACTTCATGTGTTATACCTGAATTCACCACTCACTACATAGGTACACTTATCTGACTTGTTTAAATCTTTTGTTTCTCCTCTGTAAAACTGAATATAATAACAATACCTATTTCATGGTATTGTTGAAGGGTTTTAATGAGGTCATCTATGCAAAACATATAGTGCTTGCTATATTTATTTCATGCTTGTAGGGGACACTTGCTATTTTGGCTGCCCAGCAATCATATATTCTTCTTATGTGGGGGAGATCACAACAGAAAATAAGAGAATAGAGAGGCCAAAAAGTCTGTCCCAGAGTGGGAAGAAAGGGGAAGTAATTGTCTTGCCCACCTCCAGAAGTTACAACATTGTTTCCTGGGATTGACACAAAGACGCATGATGGGTTGAATATTAATGTTTGTAGCCATAATGGAGATTATAAGCAGGAAAGTGAAATACCCAAACCTATTTAGGTTCTGTGGGATTGTGCCTTTGTAGGCAGACCCAGATGCTCATTTTCCTCTTCAACTCAGACTTTATGACTCTGTCTGACTTTCCCATCTTTGCATGGAAACTCTCAAGATGAAACAAGATGGGGGCAATGATAAGACTCATCTCATTGGTTTCTCTGGCTTCTAAGGGTTACTGTCCTTTGTTGCCTGATGTCCAGTCTTGATTGTCCTTTATTTTCATATATGTTGTCCATCTTTTTCAGATGTTTCAGACGAGAGGGTAAATCTGGCCCGTTACTCCGTCTTGCCTGGAAGTAGAAGTCTGTAATCTAGTTTTAGTCAAACACACAGGTATAAATCAAATGACTTTTATGGGATTAGGCTGTATGCTGATGCCCTTTGTTCCTATCTGTTCTCTATAATATATTCATGAAACATTGAAATTTTTGAATAAGCAGATTTGCTTTCTGTTATGTAATTTAGGAACCAGAAGAGGTGTTACAAACTGTTGAGTATGGCTTCAGTTGTAATCGGGGTTCTCTATTCCCCACTTAGTTGCTGGGAGTCTAGATTCAAAGTTGATTTAACAAATTTTTTAGAATTCTGCTTTACTTTGTTTGTTGAAGATGGTAGTTTCGTAATAACCTATAAAGAATATATTTTATTATTAAACATTTTGTTTATACATTTTCATAGTGATATGTACACTTTATATAATTATGACATTATTTTGAACTACTGATTTTGGATATGAAGGGAGAACTTAGCTATGCCATGAATGCCACTGGGCTTTTTAATAAATGTGAACAGTGATAGATCATAAGGAGAAAAAAGACAACATTTTTAATACAACAGTGAAAAGACTGTGGAAGGGTCTTTCTCTTTCTTTTAAACATTCCAAGTATATCCATTTGGAAAGTTAAAATGTTCATATCTTATTTCAAGAGGAGATTCTGGAAAGACATTTTGATACTACCGTAATTAAGTTATCAAGAATCATGAATAGGGTACAACTACTGTTGGAAGAATCCTGGAACTTGCACAGAAATCTGCAGTGGCTCCTTGGTTCTTAAAGAATTATGTTCAAACTCCTTGACTTGAAATAAAAAGATATCAAGATGCTGATCTTGGTGTTACACCTGTCATAAAATTCTGACCCTCCCATTCTCAGACTATAAGGATTCTGTTAATCACTCTGTTCTTCATCTTCATTATCTGTAAAACTGGAGATTATAAAATTAGAGCAGAAATTACATAAGATAAACTCAATTAATGGTGTCTATTATATTTTTCACTCCTCTGTATAAATTTTTCCTAAATGTCACTCCATGCTATATCTAACTATGGCTGCAAATCCCTTACAAGAATAGCCTTTAGATATTTCTGTAGTGTCAAAATTTCAGTGCAAAACAATACCATGATTGTCATATCCTTACTTATTTTTTCCCTTTTATTTCTTATATATACATGTGAATTCTATCCCTCTCAATAATATTTGTCCTACATGGCTTTCATTTATTCATCTCATGCCTGCTGCAAAGGCTTTCTGTGTTTCATGTCTTTAGTAAACACTCTTTTTTTCTTACGCTCACCAAAATATCTCTCACCTTTCATTCAATATTTCCTAAAATTGTGTATTTTACAGTCTTCTTTACTTACTACTCAAGCTTAGTTTTCCAACCTCTACTTCATTGAAACATAGTAAATAATAAAATTATTTCATCACTCATCACTTTTAAATATGGACTTTACTCTTACTATTTGTTTTACATATTTTAGTATTTTGCTCAATCATTTGGTTTATTTTAAATTACAAATTACTAAGAGTATCTGTATATAGTATTATTTTTAAATAGGGCTACAGGTTTTGATATTTTTATTTAAGAAAAACATTCTCTTTTATTTTATTTTTTAAAAATATTTTATTTATTTGTCAGAGAGAGAGCAGGAGGAGTGGAAGAGGGAGAAGCAGGCTCCCTGCTGAGCAAGGAGCCCGATGCAGGACTCGATCCCAGGACCCTGGGAACATGACCTGAGCCGAAGGCAGACGCTTAACCCACTGAGCCACCCAGGCATCCCAAAACACTCTATTTTAAAAAATTCCATTATGGGGGTGCCTGGGTGGCTCAGTCGTTAGGCGTCTGCCTTCGGCTCAGGTCATGATCCCAGGGTCCTGGGATCGAGCCCCGCATCGGGCTCCCTGCTCCACAGGAAGCCTGCTTCTCCCTCTCCCACTCCCCCTGCTTGTGTTCCCTCTCTCGCTGTCTCTCTCTCTGTCAAAAAAATAAATAAAATCTTAAAAAAAAAAATTCCATTATGATTTCCTTCTATGTCTACCTCTATATCAGAAAAAGAGTGACATTTCTGGGGGAGAGGAAGATCATGATGGAGCTTCCCCCCCTTATTTATTTAACTATCTGTTCTCTATTTAAAGACTTATAGCTTGGAGGACAACTGTATTTACATTGAATGTAATGTAGAAATTCTATTGCTTGCTGTAGATTTCCACGTTTTTTTTCCTTCACCCAAATTCTATAGGGTAATATATCATTTATATATTCATACGTATAAAAGGTCTATATTTTTATTAGACCAGTCCAATCTCTGTAATTAGAGCAGCAACTAGAGCAAGAATAAGAAAGCAATCTATCTAAAGGCCACCAGAGAGAAATGTAAGGAGTCAAATGATTAAGTGTATACTCAAATCAAAACCAATACATATTTGAAAATCTGAAACAGTAAACTTTAAAGTACATAAAGTTGAACATTTAATTAAATTACATTTATTTTACTTTGTACTTTCATTTTATATGAATTAGGGCTTTTCAAAACAGTGTTTCCATACTGTATTTTGTATCATTCAATGAGGAAACCTGGCTAAACTTGTTAATCAATATTCCTGATTAGATCTCATTATGCATTTATAGAGATATGTTTTTATGGGCCACCTGCTATTATATTGAATAATGATCTTTTATGAAACATTATATTTAAAAAGACCTTATTGGTATTAGAATGTAGTATAAATAGCTCTTCAGAGTTCTATATCAAAACATAGATATTACTGAGCATTTATTATATTTAAGACACTGGTCTAGGTGCATGAGCAATATAAAACATGACCATTGCCTTTAGGAACTTGGAAATTTTGTTTCAAAGATGTGGACACATATGCAAACAAGTGAAAAATGGTTATCAATTTATTGAATATCTACTATGTGTCAGCTACAATTCCAAGCATTTAAGATATAAGAGTAAATAAAATAGAAAAAGTCCATAGGATCATATCAAATGGCTGATAAAAATGTCTTCAAGAAGAGTTTAACTGGTTATTTGGAAGTGAATAGTGTTGAATACTAACACAAATATGTAATTAAGAAATGCAGTGGATGAACATACATGTATTTTCAACAAAAATATAATAAAACACAATCCTAGGACAGGTGCATTTAAAGTCTAAGATTTTAGGGTGCCTGGGTGGCTCAGTCAGTTAAGCGTCTGCCTTTGGCTCAGGTCATGATCCCAGGGTCCTGGGATTGAGTCCCACAGCAGGCTCCCTGCTTCTCCCTCTCCCTCTGCCCCTCTGCCTGCTCATGCTCTCTCTCTTTCTCAAATAAATAAATAAAATCTTAAAAAAAAAAAAAATATGAGATTTTAATTATTTACTACAACTACTTTAACTATGGGTGGTTTTCAACTTAATTAAACTTAAATTTAGATAAAAGGAAACTCAGTTGGTATAAAGCAGAAAGTAGAGTATTTTCTTTGCGTAAAACAATTGGCTTTTGATTATTTAATGTGATTTAAAAAATATACATTCAGAGATTGTCTGAGTCCTCCAGTCTTAATCAGGAAGTATAGTGTATCAGATATGGAACTCAAACTGAACTTGGGCAAATCATTTAAACTAACTAAAATTGAATTTCCTCACCTGTAAAATGGAGATAATAAGGGTGCCTGCCATATAAAGTCAGTAGAGATAGTTAATGAGATAATGTAATTTGTGAGACTTAGTAACACATACACACATATACGTATATAATATATATATATATACGCATATACATATACTGTGTGTATATATATATACACATGTAATGTGTATATATACTGTTTTATATATTAAAAATTATCGGTAGTAATCACTATATAAAATACTTACTACTATTATTACCTTTCATTTCTGTTTTGTAATTTGAAGATCTTAGGATCATTTTATAATGCCAATCCAACCCCTCTAGACTATATGAGTCTATAATATTTCTTCCAAGAAACAAGTATTAGGAAGACGTTGTTATTTGCTGCATACAAAGTAAGAAAACCACAATCTCATCCATTAAGAGAATAATCAGTAAAATACATCCCTAATAAATACTATTAACCATGTTTTAGGGCAAAGCATTGGTACTTAAAGTAGTTCTATGAGGTGAGTAGTATTGACTTTGGCTTAAAGATGAAGAAAGTGAGGCTCAGAGAGCTTAGATGAATCATCCAAAGTTATGTTACTGGTAATGAGAAAGCAGAAATTTCAATCTAGTCTTACCTATCTTCAGAGATTATATGTGAAATTCTGAATTGGAGACTCTGAGAGACATGTTGACGCACTGCTTAGATCCTTCTGATTAATGGTATGTAGTACCAGCTCCTTCTTAAAGAATCCGTCAGTGCCAGAGAGCTTCTCTGCTCAAGGCCATGACCTTTCCAGGTAACCCATATCCACTCATTGACTGATGGGGGCAAAAATAATTCCAGTATTATGGCCCCACAAGAGACAAATCTGATGGGCTAATTTAATCCCAGAGCTTCTCGTGAACTTGGTTGAAGTTCTTGGCCTGCCTGTATTACATAGATCAGTTTCCCTCTCAGCTTGATCTTAATTCCGACTCCACATATCCACCAAGAGTTGATTCCAAGGGTACTCCCTCCAACATTCTAAACATTACAGTCAATCTCAGGTTTGTTTCCTGGAGAAGCCAATGCACAACACAGGGGGTCAATTAGAGAGTGGTCTATTGCTCCCTTGAACTATCTCTTAGTTGGGCAACAAATTTTAATTTTTATTATTTTGAAAGAGGCACTTTCATGATAACCTGTTAAATGACCTTTATGCATCCCTTCTGCTCTCCTTTATTTTCATAGCTTTTGATCTGATAAAGTAAGTGATGAAAATGACAATTCTTTATTTGCAATTGAAAGTAAGTGAAATGAATCTTCACTTTAGAATAGATATTGTACAGAAAAGGCTCTTGGTGACCACATTTACAAACTGAACCATATCTAGCTGGTTTTGGTGTAATTGATGGACTTTTAGGCTGTGGGTGGGAAAGGCTGAGTTTTTGTTTTGCCCATTCAGGTAACTAGCTGGGTGACACAGGGCAACTCTATCTTCTCTTCACTCCTTATCCCCAGAAATAAAATGTGTTTACCTGCTCCTTTAGGGCTCTTCTGATTCCAGAAATATTTTGTTTTTTATTTCTGGTTGATCTTCAGAATTTTTTAGTATTTAGGCTCTCTGTTTCCTCTCTTCTTTCTAAGAAGTAGTTAATGAACTATAAACAATTACTTAAAATTGCTAGTAGAGCCTTAAAAGAACCTTGCAGTGAATCACTTGTAGTGTGAATAATCACCTCCTAATTTATGTGTTTTGTAAACTCAGATTTATCTATGGGAATATGTTACTTATTCTAAGAAAATTTGACCTTTGACAAGTGGGGTGGAGGTATCTTCTAAAAACTATCACTCTTTGTAATGTAATTTCAAAGATGAAAAATGACATCACATTGAGGTTACATTTTTAACATTTTAACATTCCTCACCAATAAAAATTCTTCTCTTTCAGGAAGTTTACTAGTTTTTGTGACTGAGAACAGTATTTCTTAGTAGACTGGAATCTCTAGAGCTTCTGAGCTGTATTCAAAGGCAGTTAGTTATACATATCCTTAAAAATAGCTTTGGCATCCTTAATACTCTCTGAGAACACAGAGGTACACAGAGGTTTTATTTTCAATGCTTTGGGAATAATGTACACTGTACTTCATTTCTCCAAATGAAACTATGTAAAGATGATTTATTTTGCCAAGTTATGTTGGAGGAAATATTTATTCTGTCTACTAATCTGGACTTAAGCTAAATACCAAAACTGATGATGCATCATGAAACATAAAGGTTTAGCCAAACAAGAAATGAACAGATAATGCAAAAGAGACTCCTCTAAAGGAAATGTGCTATATATTAGGAATTATATATAAATTCAAAATTAAAGAAATACATAATTTCCAGGCATCCCATAAATGATTTAATTTTTATCTATCTATAAATTTTAGAAACAAAATCTCTAAAGGTAAATTTATTTTTCCAAAATCCCAATAGAATTTGAAATTTGGTATATTGATTCTATAATTCATCTGAAAGTATAAAGAAACATAAATAAAAACCTAACTATTAACTGTTCACTGAAAAAGCTGAAATGAGAAGGACACAATTAGGAATCTGTTCTTTCCTAAAGCTTTCAATAGTTTCTGTTGTATCTTCCTTTTTTTTTCCCTTAGCAAAATCTCTTGCAGATCTAAGTACTTTGTGATTATTTGGAGAGCTAAAACCATCTCATTTATGTGTAATAAAAAATCTAGTTCTATGTAAGTCAAACATTTTACTCCTCTTACCAGTTCTACTTAGTCTTCCCTACCAGTCCAGTTAGAATGGTGAGGGGGCTATTATCAGTTCTACTGTCCACTTTTGCTAGACTACTTCCAACTCCTCCAGGATGGGGAATGAATAAAGGAGTATTATTGGGGAAAGGCAACTGGTAGTATTGGAATCTTGTAGTGGGTACCCTTTGTGTGTCCATATGTCCATCTTGTAGTAGATAGCCAGGTGTCCATATGTCTTTGAGGTATTTTTGTTAACTCTTCCATGAGCGCCTCATTAGAGACTCCCACAGTGCATTCTTTACATGGGTGACAGACTTTTTTACTAAATTCCCATTATACCCCTCAGTTTCTGCACTCAGATGTTATACCTTAAAGAAACTTTTTCTCCTGTCGTCCTCATGCCTTAGCAGTTAGCCCTCTTAAGTAGGGTTATTGCAAAATTGCTTCTAGCCTGTTTAAGTTTATAGTATCTATAATGTAAGAAAAAATTACATATTCTTGGTCTAAAATTGAATGATTTTTAGGATAATATAAATTATTATGTGAAAAATATGCTTGGTATGATTTCATCCTCATAAGAAATGCATAATGGATGTTTGCACAAACTAGTAAAAAGCTCTTACTGAAATATAGTAAGAATCTTTAGGTCTGAGATTACATGTGGTTTTTATTTTCTCCTTTGTGGCTTTCCACATTTTCCAAATTTTCAATGATGAACATTTATTGTTTTGGTAAAAAGAACAAGAATGAAAGCCTTTTAAAAAATAGCATTTTAGGGTGCCTGGGTGGCTCAGATGGTTAAGCGTCTGCCTTCGGCTCAGGTCATGATCTCGGGGTCCTGGGATCGAGTCCCGCATCGGGCTCCCTGCTCCTTGGGAGCCTGCTTCTCCCTCTGCCTCTCTCTCTCTGTCTCTGTCTCTCATGAATAAATAAATAAAATCTTTAAAAAAAAATAGCATTTTAGAGGATTTTAAACTAAAAGACAAAGACTATTTTAAAAGTTAACTATTACAGCAGTGTCTTCTGATGTCCATGAGGAAAAAGAACAGATGATGCTAAATCATATTTTAGAGGTAGTTTCTAAGGTGGCTGTGGTGGTCTGAATACTGTCTCCCCAAAATTCATATCCACACAGAAGCTCAGAACGTGACTTTTTTTTTTTTTTAAAGATTTTATTTATTTATTTGACAGAGAGAGCGAGAGAGGGAACACAAGCAGGGGGAGTGGGAGAGGGAGAAGCAGGCTTCCCGCCGAGCAGGGAGCCCAATGTGGGGCTCGATCCCAGGACCCCGGGACCATGACCTGAGCCGAAGGCAGACACTTAACGACTGAGCCACCCAGGCACCCCAGAACGTGACTTTTTTGATATAAATGTCTTTCTAATTCTTTTGTAAACATGTAATTAAGATAAGGATCTTGAGATGAGATTATGCTGGATTCAGGTGGGCCCTAAATTCGGTGACTGGGGTCCTTATAAAATAAAGGAAAGGTAGATTTGAAGCTCATAGAGACGCAGAGAAAAGGTCATATGAAGATGGAGGCAGACATTGGAGGTTTCGAGGCCCAAGCCAAGAAACATCAAGGGTTGCCTCAACCACCAGAAGCTAGGAGAAAGGAAGAAAACAGTTTCTCTGTCAGAGTCTCCAGAGGACACCAACCTCCGACACCTGGATTTTGGACTTTGGCCTTCAGAACTACGAGAGAATACACATCTGCTGTTTCATTTTTATTATTTTTTAAAGATTTTATTTATTTATTTATTTGACAGAGAGAGACACAGTGAGAGAGGGAACACAAGCAGGGGGAGTGGGAGAGGGAGAAGCAGGCTTCCTGCCGAGCAGGGAGCCCGATGCGGGGCTCGATCCCAGGACCCTGGGATCATGACCTGAACCAAAGGCAGACGCTTAAGGGCTGAGCCACCCAGGCACCCCACGTCTGCTGTTTTAAACCTCTAAGTTTATGAAGATTTGTTACAGCAGCCTTAGGAAACTAATATAGCAAGAGCCAGAAGCACCGTCTTTGGATGATGTCTACTTTGGATTTACTTCATAATGTTTTAGGAAATATTCAATAACATGAATATCAACTCTGCAAAATATGGTGATAGAAAAATTATGACTAAAAGAGAAAGAATTACAAAAATGTTTGCTTTATTTTCTTTGTGTTGGATATGCAGAGATGAACAAGGGAGAAATTTAACATGTGAATGATGTGTCAACAAGCTATTTTGTTCTTTCTTACTGTGTGTTCACATACTGTGTTGCATATATTAGGGGTGGAGTGGGGTGGCCTTTTTTGTTTTTTGTTTTTTTCACACAGAATTTTAGTTTTTTTTCTTTTTTAAAATCCAAAATGGCAAATAATATTTTTTCAAGTATTCACTAAAGATGTGAATTGGACTCTGAAATATCTAAATCAGGGGGCTTCTTAAAAAAAAAAAAAAAATCACCACTTGTCGTAACACTTCCAACTGAGAAGCAGAGAGTGGTAACAAATACCTGTCACTTTAGAGCATTTCAGTATATTGAATGGAATAACAAAGCATATTATGAGCTATGATGATGATTTCAAAGAGATTGTTCACATCTAATTTCAGTTTATAAACAAGCCTTGGTTTCTAAGTCTGGAACTTGGGAAATGATCCTGAGGGTCCTTCCAAATCAAGGTGCACAGTGAACAGTCAAGGAATCTGGAGCCTTGTGTGGCATAACCAGAGTTTTACAGCTTGAATGAGAGGTACGATGGAATATAATGTTAATATTCAAGATGTAGACCTTGGGTCTTTGTTTATTTCTTTGCCCTGTCATTGCCCACCCTTAACAAAAAGAAAGAAGGAAAATAGTATAAATTAGACTTTAATTTATTAATGTTGTTTGAGATTAATGAGACCTTAATAAATTATTACTATTTATTATTTTTATATTAATGTTCCTATTTATTTTATTATTTGTGAGATTATTTTAATTTAGAACTTATACCTCATTTTCTACTAAAGAACTTGTAAATAATTTTATAAGATCAAAATCAGTACTGTGAAGATAAAAAAAAAAAAAAAGAAGCAAATCAGGAAATGCTTGAAAAGAAGAGTTCTTAACCTAGTGTCCATAGTTGGGATCCTTGAAATCCCTGAAAGTTTATGTTCAGTTTGATGTGTAGGTTTTCATTAATTTTGGCAGTGGCTTCATGACTTTGATCATGTTCACAAAGGATTAGCAGGCCTAGAACTGTTAGGGACCACCACTTTAGAGAAAGAAGAAAGATCCTTGTATCAGTAACCCAGAATAGTTAGTTACATTCATTGAATATTATATTTAACTCTCAAAATTCCAAAGTAAAACACATACACACACATAGAAGCTATAAATAATTCTTGTATAATAAAGAGGTACAATTTCATTTTCAGAGACCAGATTTTTTTCTAATGCTAAATTTCAAGAGAAATCAATCATACAGCTGGTTCTACAATAAATATAACATCATTTAATATCCAAATATCTTTGACAGTGGGATTACAACAGAAATGAACCTTTAAAGTGATGTTTCTAGTGAAATAGAATGAAAAAAAAGTTGAAGACATAGCTTTACATCTTAGCAGTGAAGGCATAACTCTGTTCGTGCAGGGGGGCAAGATAACACAGACCAGATGTAATAATACAGAAATACAGCTCTGGCCTAGAGAAATGGAAATTTAACATATCTTTTAGATGAACTTTCTCAAATATCAGAGAGAGCATGTGGTGAATGTCAGTCATTGTATTATTGAAACCTTTGGCACTGTCCTAAAGAGAAATTGGTTAAATAGGGATCATTTATTCTACGAACTTGGTATTAAAATGACAACATTGGTTTATGTTATGATGAAGAGACCACCTAAAGTATGTATAGGTGGGGGGAATAGATGTGCCTAAAAGCAAGATTGAAATTTTCTCAAAAGTGAGTTGTTTTATTTCAAACACTTAGACAATTATTCAATGCAGATGTTAGAATTTAAATTCAAGGCTTATCAAACTGCCTGAAACCATTAAAAATTCATATTTATGGGCCTATAGGATATTTACTTTTCACAAAACAAAATATTATAGGGTTCACCAATATATTTTTCGTAATTTTATTTATATTATCCATTTAGACAATTGCAAATATTTAACAAAGTTAATAAAGTTCAAGCATAGTTGTAGCAAATATTTTTTTCTGACAGTGATTATTTTATTGAAACTACATTCAGTTTTTAATATATTTTTTAGCATAAATAAGATTCCTTCCTTTGATTTTTCCCTTAGAAATGGATATGTATCCAATTAATCTAATAACCATGCCAACTATTATATTCATATTCTTATTCATTATCTGCTTCATTCCAAAAAGTTTTGAGAGAGTTTAAAGACAGATATGTGGATATTGTCTTAAAAGGTGGTGAGAGAATCTCTAATGTGCTACTTCTCCTCAAATGGGAAGGCCATAAACAAATACATTTGGAAGAAATTAACATTTTAAAAATGTATCTTTCTCTAATTTGGCTTCTTTATCTTCAAAACCTATTATAAATAAAACATGGGGGAAAAGCTTCTTGGTAATGATTTTTTGGATATGACACCAAGAGCATAGGCAATAAAAGGAAAAATAAACATATGGAACATCAAAATAAAGGCTCTGTATAGTAAAGGAGACATCCAACAAAATGAAAAGACAACCTATGGATTGGGAGAAACATTTGTAAGCTACATTCCGATGAGATGTTAATATCCAAAATATAGAAGGAAGTCATATAACTCAGTGAGCAGAAAAACAAATAGCCCAATTAAGAAGTGAGCAAAGGGTTTGAATGGACATTGTCCCAAAGAAGACATACGAAAGGACAACATGAAAAGAGGCTCAAGATCATTAACCATCAGGGAAATGCAAATCCTCATACCTGTTAGGAAGGCTGTTATCAAAAAGACAAGATAGTAAATGTTGGCAAAGATGTAGAGAAAAGGGAACCCTTATGCAATGTTGGTGAGAACGTAAATTGGTGTAGGTGCTAGGGAAAACAGTATGGAGTTTCCTTAAAAAATTAAAATAGAACTACCATATAAGCCAGCAATTCCACTGCTGGGTATATATCAAAAGGAAATAAAATCACCACCTCAAAAAGATATCTTCACCCTCATGTTCACAAATTATGAAAAATCCTAAGTGTTCATCACCAGATGAATGGATAAAGATGATGTGGTATGTATACGTATGGTGGAATATTATTCAGCCATAAAAAAGGAAGAAATCCTGCCATTGTAACAACATGATGAACCTGGGAGACATTACGCTAAAGAAATAAGTCAGACAGAGAAAGACAAATATTGTATGATGTCATTTATATATGGAATCTAAAAAGTTGAAGTTAGAACCAGAGAATAGAGTGCTTGTTAATAAAGGTGGAAGAGAAGGGAAACTGAGAAGAGGTTGGTCAAAGATACAAACTTTGAGCTCTAAGATGAATAATTCCTGGGGGTGTAATGTACAGCACGGTGACCACAGTTAATAATACTGTATTGTATATTGAAATTTGCTGAGAGTAGATCTAAGTGTCTGCACCACATATCACACACACGCACATACACACATAAAGGTAACTATGTAAGATGATGATGATGTGTTAATTAGCTTGATTGTGGTAATCATTTCAGATTATATGTATATCAAACTATCATGTTATACACCTTATGTATATAATTTTTCTTTGTTGATTATACCTCAGTAAAACTGGAAAAGATACTAAACAAAATTATTTTATATATGAATGTATTCAATCCAAATTTAATGAATATATATATATGCATATATACATATGTACATACATATATACATATTTGCAAATGGGTAGATATTGAGTGTTTGTTTACATGGTCATATTGATCATATATCATTTTTTATAATCCAGATCTAGATTGTGTCTCACTATGAATGACAAAGATAAAATTATGAGGAAAAAGATAATTTCTAAAGAATCTTACATTGAAAATGCCAGTATTGGGGCGCCTGAGTGGCTCAGTCGGTTAAGCGGCTGCCTTCAGCTCGGGTCATGATCCCAGGGTCCTGGGATCGAGCCCCGCATCGGGCTCTCTGCTCGGCGGAGAGCCTGCTTCTCCTTCTCCCTCTGTCTGCCGCTCTGCCTACTTGTGCTCTCTCTCTATCTCTGTTAAATAAATAAATAAAAATCTTAAAAGAAAATGCCAGTATTAATTATAATTTTGCCCTATTTGATTGGATAACATCTAATCAGTGTTTTACTTTTATGTAAATTTCAAAAAACAATAGATTCAAATGTGTCTAGGTTAGTTAAATGATCTAAATTGAATTGAAGAAAGTTGTGTGAATCCTTTAAAAATATTTCCAAATTTATATACAGTTTATCATGTGGTATATGAACACACAGAGAGCAAATTGAAAATATATTTATCCTATAACATGCAAACTTAAATATCATTACATGAGAATGTCTAAATGATGTTTAGAGCACATTAACAAAAACCAGAATACATATATTACCTCTCAAATATTCCTAAAACTGCAAAGTAAAAGACATTTTCCATGTTCATCTACAATGCTGCATCCTGATGACTCCTAATAGCTGTAGGTATGGTTTGGAAAACAACATTTGTGTCTCTCAACTAGAAGCCCTGAAAATGTACGAAAGTTCCAACTACTTATTCTGTGTTCTTTTTTTTTTTTTTTTTTTTTAAGATTTTATTTATTTGAGAGAGAGAGAATGAGAGAGAGAGAACACATGAGAGGGGATAGGGTCAGAGGACGAAGCAGACTCCCTGCCGAGCAGGGAGCCCGATGCGGGACTCCATCCAGGGTCTCCAGGATCATGACCTGAGCTGAAGGCAGTCGCCCAACCAACTGAGCCACCCAGGCGCCCCCTATTCTGTGTTCTTAACGACTGTCATCCACTAGTCATCATGGCATCAGAACCGTGATGTGCATATGTGCTTAGTTGCACAGATCACTGCAGTGGGATGAATGAATCTCATGTGGACACTGGCAGGACGGAGCTTAAAATGATATCCCAAGCAGCCATCGGCCCCTGCTGCTCCACTAACAAGAGGGAGTGGAGCAGCAGGGGACCCATAGAAGAGTGCTGATGAGCCTAATTGGCGACTGTTGCTGGATTCCCTGGATGCATAGATGGATGCAAGTATAAGAGAAGGAAATGAAGACTTGAAAGTACACCTTGTTGCAATTGAGCCTTCATGTTGGTGAAAACCCAAGCAGTTGCTATTAAGGAACCAGATTGAGAGTCAAAACATCTTACCTAGCCTTCATGTCTTAATTTCTTAATTCTTTAGTCACAAAATGAGATCTATGGATTAGATAACTTCCCTTGAAATTTAGAGTTTGAATATATATATTTTTTAAAGATTTTATTTATTTATTTATTTGACAGAGAGAGACACAGCGAGAGAGGGAACACAAGCAGGGGGAGTGGGAGAGGGAGAAGCAGGCTTCCTGCCGAGCAGGGAGCCCGATGCGGGGCTCGATCCCAGGACCCTGGGATCATGACCTGAGCCGAAGGCAGACGCTTAACGACTGAGCCACCCAGGTGCCCTGAATATTTTTTTTTTTTTTTTAGTCTATGTGGAAGAAAGAATGGTGTAATGGAAAGAGCCTGCTTGTTGGAATCAGAAAGACAAGGATTTGACTGATCATTCCTTCTATTACTATGTATCATGAGCCTATCTGCAAACAAAGGGAAACTTAAATAGAAGTCAGAAAATATATAATAGTCCCCCATTCTCTGTGAGACTCTCTCAAAATATCTTGTTGGACGGTACTCCTTATTCTTGTGATGATGTGAGATGATAAAATACCTACTTGATGAGGTGAAGTGAGTAGAAAGACGAGGTAGGCATCGTGGCATAGTGTTACAACTGCTATTGATCTTCTGACAATACATCAGAAGGAGGATCTTCTGTTTCCGGACCACAGCTGACTGCACATAACTAAAACCATGAAAAGTGAAACTATGGACAAGGGGGACTATTGTATTTACATGGTACAAAAAAAAGATTCTTTACTGAGATGACTAAAAATATTGTAATTTCCTTAATTGTATCTCATCTCTTAGGGTCTTTGATGATATATCCAGGATTTCATACCTATGCTTTAATTTTGTTCTTTTAATTCACATTTAAATCCACGTTTGACAAGCTTAAGTCTTATGACTGAAGTTTTTTCACACCTAATGATTTTCACATTTGGCATATCTGATGATTGCAATCATTATCTCAATTATATTAAGTTTAAGACAATACCTTTTATCACTAGAACAACACATTCTTTTCTACTGTTTTACATTTGCTTTAAAAATAATAGAGCAAAATCAAAGATGGTAAATCCTGAAATGTTGGTTTGTCTGCTGGTACAAAATTCTGAGTTCTGTGTGTAGAAGACAAAAGCGTTCAAGTAATAACATGGGAAAGTTTGGATAGTGCAAAAACCAAACTTATAAATGTCTAGTACCTATAAATATGACATAGTCCTCAAATATTGTGAGTCATTTTTTTGATAAAACTATTTTTCAATTTCTTATTTTGCCATTTTATTTTATTTTATTTTTAAAGATTTTATTTGAGAGAGAGAGAGAGAACATAAGCATGAGCATGAACATGAGCAGGGGGAATGAGCAGAGGGAGAAACATGTTTATGAAGTTATAAAAATTGTTTTTTGTTGCTTATATTTTTCCTAAAGAGTATTCCTTGCTCAGCAGGGAGTCTGCTGTGGGGCTGGATCGCAGGACCCTGAGATCATGACCTGAGCTGAAGGCAGGTGCTTAACCGACTGAGCCACCCAGGTGTCCCTTATTTTGCCATTTTAAAGTAAATTTTAAGCATTGTACATTTTTTTCATTTACAAGGCTGTTAAACTGTCATCAGCTAGTGGAAAATTTGAGAACCTTTACTATGCATTTACCTGTTTCCTTTTTTCAAAAGCATTTATCAAAATCTTTAAACTAGTTTCTCTTAGGCTATTTTAATGGTAGATGAATAGATTTACTTTTTAAAATTTGTTTATGCTGTATACTTTCAATTTAGAAACAAAGACAATAAAGGAAGCAAAGGTAAGCAATCCAGAAATAATCCTTATTAACATTTTGGTGTATAACTCTCTAGATGTTTCTCTTTATAACCATGCAGTAATTTATTGGGAAAGTACATGAGTAAATATTATCACATTCATGAATTAAGTGACACAATATATTCATTTACAAAATATTATTGTTGAATCCTTTCAAAAAAAGTTACTGGTTGTATAGATCTTTGACTCAAGATTAGAAACTTATCTTTTATCTCTATTGATTCTATTAAATAATCCATATATGTACTCTTTAGGAAAAATATACCCAACAAAAAACAATTTCTATAACTTCATAAACATGTTTCAAATGTTTCAGAGTTAACAAATTCTTTTGTAGTATTTGACCCAAGCATGAACTATCAAATTTAGACCTTTCTTTAGGCACTAAAGGTAACAGCACGTATCTTCTGTAGCTCTCAGTATGGAATTAAAATTAGCTTTATACAGGCAAATGTAAATAGTCATGATTGTAAGAAATAAAGAGACTGCAAGAGATTTCATGAATAAAAAATGTTTTCCATAATTTTAACACTTAGATGAATTTAACATTAAATGAATCAAAATTACAGATGGGGACTTTCTCCTCTTTGAAAACACGTTTTAGTTGAAACCTTAATAGTGGAAATATTTGACAAGATACTGTTGTTGCTTTATCAATCCAAACCATACTATCAGTTATGTGATGTTTGATAAAGGCATAATTCTATCACTTATAGGAGGGTAGAATTTTTAAAAGTGGAGCTTTTAAGGTCGAAAAGGCATCTGCTATGCATCTCTTATGAATCTTTACTGTGGATTCATGATAATGGATTATTATGAAATGGCAAGAATGAAAGCAGCAGTCTGATTTGCTGAGAATCTCCATCCTCCCATAGGTGTGCTATGGAATTTAAACCACAGAGGAGGGTTAATGTCACATTCAAGTGCTCAATTAAGTACTCCTGAGTGATGGCATTTGGTGACTTCAAATGCTGGCTGTGCCTCCATATTTGTATTTTTAAAGGGTGATGTGAACTGTGGCACTCATTATTTACTTTTCTATGGCCCCTTCTCATTATCAACATGGTGGATATTTTGTGGGAGTAAACAAAATCTAAGTCGGTAAAATGACAACAGCTGGGGATGAAATTTTAGGTGATACTTGGACTAAGTATATGTCAGAATTTAAAATATGGTTGTTTTTAGTTATGTGAAGTCAACTGGATCATTGTTTTAGCCTCTTCACTGACTCTAAAACAGAATAATTTGGTTGCTTAGGGAAAAAATGTGTATACATATTTTTAAACCTAAGGACAGCTAAATATTTTAAATACTTTAAAAACGCTGCATTTAAAATTCTTTTGTCATGGGTGGGTTAAAAGCAAAATGAATTTTAAAAAAGAAACCAAGAAGTTTCACGCTTTTCTAGATAAATTAAATGGTATTGGAGTCTATAAATGCTTATGTTGTCTAATCACTTAGAAATATTTCTTTTAGGGGTGCCTGGGTGGCTCAGTCAGGTAAGCATCCAACACTTGATTTCAGCTCAGGTCATGATCTCAGCGTCATAGGATCAGGCTATGACTCCATGGAGTCTGCTTGAGATTCTCTTTCTCCCTCCGCCCCTCCCCCCACTCTAAGTAAATAAATAAGTAAATAAGTAACTAAGTAAATAAATAAATGAAATCTTTTTTTTTTAAAGAAATATTTCTTTTATAAAAATGTAGTAGTGTAGGACTGGTACAGAACATCAGTTCTTGATTGTTCAATGGGGAAAAAAGTAGAATGAAAAACTTTGAAATATATTCCATGATCTTTTTAAAATGCCTAGTCACGTTCCTTCCTTTCTTAGGTCAACTTCAGTGTAATTGCAATCCTTGTGCTTACCGGTAGCCCAATCTCTTAATGAAATTGAGACACTGTAAAGGCAACTCATAGTAATTTAAAAAAAAAAAAAAAAAAAGTCTTTACTCTTTATATGCATTTCTAGGAAAACTTTGCAAAATCTTTTTGTTCTTCTCTCTGTGAGTCAGGAACTCCCTAAAAAGCTGTCTCAGACTTCAGCCAACCCAGTTTTAATTGTTTTCCTCTTCCTTTCTCCTTTGCCCTACTTCCCTTTCTTTTTTGCAGTCACTCTCAGGTCTTTCTAATGCAATTTTCTAAATCCAAATCCCTGTCTAGTGTTCTCTCCCTTCAGGCCACTCTTCATGATAAGGCTTGAGTGTGTGGGTGCACACACATATGGAGGAAGGGTTGCTCATTGTCAATCAGGCAAAAACAAAAATTTTCCCTAGCAGATATTAGAGGGAACAAGAATCTAACTACTCATGTCTTACTTTCTTCATTTCAAAAAAATAAATTGGTAGGCATTTTTCAAAGAAATAGGGAGGTAGATACCTGATATTTTGATATGGCCAATTTTTTCACAATTATTTTCTTCCTTTTTAAAAGTCTGGATTATTTAATTGGGTTTTAAATCAAACTATAAACTTCTAGATTGATAAAAAACAATGCCAAAGTGTGTAACTGATGCTTCTGCTTAACAGTGATAGACATTCAAAAATATTTTGTTGAATAAAGGAAAAAAGTAAATGACAGACATTCCCTCTCCATTTTTGAGATTAACTTCAATTCTCAACCTATTTCTTAATTCTTCACATACCTGGCCTATTATTCTTTTCACTTTTAGAGATGATGCCAAAGTAATTAAGAATGATTGCTTGCATACATTTTTTAAAAAATATTTTATTTAGGGGCACCTGGGTGGCTCAGTTGGTTGGGCGACTGCCTTCGGCTCAGGTCATGATCCTGTAGTCCTGGGATCGAGTCCCACGTCGGGCTCCTTGCTCAGTGGGGGGTCTGCCTCTCCTTCTGATCCTCTTCCCTCTTGTGCTCTCTGTCTCTCATTCTCTCTCTCTCAAATAAGTAGATAAAATCTTTAAAAAAAATTTATTTGTCAGAGAGAGAGAACGAACAAACAGGGAGAATGGCAGGCAGAGGGAGAGGCAGGCTCTCCGCTGAGCAAGGAGCCTGATATGGGACTCAATCCCAGGACCCCAGGATCATGGCCACGCCGAAGGCAGACGCTTAACCGACTGGCCAC
Organism: Mirounga leonina; assembly: GCF_011800145.1. Lineage (NCBI taxonomy): Eukaryota > Metazoa > Chordata > Mammalia > Carnivora > Phocidae > Mirounga > Mirounga leonina. The sequence goes on from NW_023270268.1 coordinate 104,540,945, forward strand.
CCAGGCGTTCTGCTTGCATACATTTTCAATAATTAAAACAAGTGTGTTCATATTTGATGCTACTGAATCAAATACCAGCATAAATATGTCTAACTATATGAGTGTTACTTTGCATCTGGCCTTTTAAATCAGGCCATTCCATTTATGCACCATGTCTAAATTTACTTTTAAGTGAAAACTAGGGATGCATCCTAGCTTTTTGTTTAATGACCTCCAGGCTGCACCTTTGTCTCCTATCTCCTAGCAGTTAAAATATCTCACTAATTACAGAGGTTCAGTCCTATGAAAATGAATCCTGGATCCTTTTTTCACAGATTTGTTGACTACATGAAACTCCCTCTGGCATTTTAGACTCTAGATTTTTCAGAATAACCCTTGGATTTACCTAATCATTTGAGGTCTTCTGCTATCTGTACTTGGGTCCCATTCCAATGGCAAATAAATTCAAGTTTACTCCTGGCCTAATTTTCAAAAGACTAGAGTTTGTACAGGTGGGACTAGAGTAAGAAGAAATAAGGAAATACGCTCTGTATCCCTAGAAATAATACAGTTTGGTTGAATGGTTAAAATTCACTCCAGATCTCATTCAAGGTGGAGTGCTCTTACAAAGGCAAATGTGAGTTGAGTATACCTAGCTTTGTATTGGCATAATTGCTAATACTGGTGATGTAGTTTTCAGCATGGAGATAAATCCATATTGAGGGAAGAGGTAGTATTATTTTCCATTCTTCTATGCCAGCATAACAAACATAGGATTAAATGATTAACCAGAAAACAAATTGAGGATTGTTGCACATAGCAGGATTATTTAATAGTGTATGATACAGAAACTATCACAGTAATAATTTACGTTCACTGAGGAAGACTAAGTACTGTTACTTGCCTAGTAGCTTTAATTTTCCAACCAAAACCACCAGGGAATTTTTAAAGTCCCCTGTTACCACCACTTAAGCCACAGCAGGCAACATTTTGCAGCCATTCTCAAGAAAAGAGGCAGATACAGCATATATTTTCCAGTACTACACTAAAAAGCATAGCATACTGCCCTAAGATTCTGCATCACCTGTTTATGTACAGCTGAATGTTAGTACTGGCAACAGGTTATGAGAATTCAGTTAATAAAACCTCTATGTTTAACACATAACCACATAAAGCATAGATTCCTGAGAATTTACTATGATTTCTATTGAGTTTCAAGTGTCTGTGTTCACCAGGCAGTGGCTACATTTGTGGTCCCCAAATATAAAAAGTTCTTTGCCATTTTCCCCATGGTTGAAGGAATACAGACTTTTTTTCAGGGTTCCCCACCACACTCAACCTAAGCAAGCAATCTCAGGAGTCCTAAGTTCCCAGAGCTCTGTTCCGATTGTTGCTGGTTGCTGTTGAGGAGGATAGTCATGCTAGGAGTCTCTAACATTTCCACAGCAGCGCTCACTCAGCTAGAAGGTGGCTGCCATCAATGCCACCCATATTACCACCTATGTTTCTCCTTGTATACCTATGGGTGTAACTTGATATAATCGATGCCCAGTGTCAGCGCGATCAGTGACAAATTGTCATGCCTCAATCACATATATTTGTAACTGGAGCTGCTCAGAGGTGGGAAGGAGAACTTGCCTTCTTTGTCACTCTTCCTCGAGGGCTTGTGCACATTACTTGAGCCTTACTGTGCCGGTGGTCAGTGACAGATTTTTTTAGGCACTCTCACAGTTAGGTGTGTACTCTGCAATCCCGATTTCACAGCAGTACAGCTTCAAGCCGTAACATTCCTGTCTTTATGAGTCCAAGGCCAAGTGGTGGCGGAGTAGAAAGCTGCTGTGTCCTTTGAGAACTAGTGCTGGTAGAGTTTAAATTCTGCCACCTGTCATTGTCACTAGACATCACCTGTGGATATGAAAGCCAGTCTTGATCATAATGCTCTCATGAAGGGAGAGGAAGTTTTCGGCTCTCTAAGCCAATTTTTATGAGTGCCCCAAATGTCACAGATAGAAGCATGATGTAGCTCTTTCAACAACTCTTAGAACTAAGTAGTACCACTACTTTACCCAAAGGTAGGGGACCTTGATACCAGAGCAGGACTATATTAATGATTAATTTCAGACTTTGTCACTGAAATGTGTTCTCAGGCCTTGTCGCTGGTCCCTGCACCCCTCTTTATAAAGACTCACTGTACCTCTCCTTATGGCAAGTTTTCTCTCAGTACACCCCAGTTTAGTAAACATATAAGTCTATGTCTGAACATCATTGTGGAAAGCCTTCCATCTCCATCTCCTCTGCCTACCCTTTTAGGAAGCATCTCATACTTTATTTGAGTAAATCAATTCATCTATTCAATAAACATGTATTCATTGTTCACCACATGCCAGGCAGTGATGTAGGCATAGAGAATACAAGAGTTAAACAATAAGAGACAAAAATTTGTGAACTTGTATAGCTTTCTCTCAGATGGTAGTAAGTGCTACAGAGATAAATAAGACAAGGAAGTGGGATTATAGGCCTTCTTAGGAGTGAAGAAGATTTTCAATTTTACGTGGAGTTTTTGGGGCTCTCCTGCACATGAAGGGCACATTTGAGCCAAGATAGAAGGAAAATGAAGAAGTGAGCCTAGATGTCTGAAAGGTCATTCCAGGAAGAGTATGCAAAAATGTACAGTCCCTGAGGAGGGGGTATCTTGGTGGCTAGGGAAAGAATAGATCATAGGACAGGAATCTTAGCTCTGTAGAATAGCAACCTTAATGTTCCTTCTCCAGCCTAGTCAAGACTCCCATTTGTAATGAAAGGAAATAGAATAGTTGACACGATCAATCTATTGCAGATTAACATGGTACACAGATGGGGATCAGCAGACCATGAAGAACCAAGGTAAAGAAAAGATGCTGAGACAGCAAGGTAAAATAATGTGCCTTGCCATATCTAGCTAAGGATATAATTCCTTAATGAGAAGTGATTAAAAGATAATGCAGGACTAACATGTATTTACATTTGAAAGCATTGGCCCAAGTTTTCTGCTTAGTAAGCAGTGTATACAGTATATAGAGTAGCAGTCTTAGAGGAATTAAATAATTTTCAATTGATTTAGTGTTTTATTTACAAGTTTTATCAAAGATAGGAACTTTTAGCAATGAAAATCCAATTATAAGTACATTCAAACTCTGCTGCTTTTAATAAATAGCTAGGGCAAAATTAAACCTGAAAATATTCATAGATGCTATTTTAAAGAATGCATTATATTTTTATATGTCCAATTTAGCACAACTCTGCTGATGTGGGGCCACATTCATTCATTTAACAAATATTTCACAAGTACTCATTATGTGCAAGGCTCTGTTCTAGGTGCTAAGGATATAACACTGATCCAAACTATGTCCTTACCTCATGTGCTAGTAGACAAGGCAAAATGCATGTCAGGTACTAAATACTATAAAGAAAAAGTTGGGTAAGTGGATAGAGAATTTCCATGGGAACGGTCTTTGGGAAGGCATATCAATCAGAATATGCTGCAGTAACAGATAAACCTCCAAAACTTAGTGGCTTTAAAACATAGGTTTCTTCTTTTGGCAACTGTGACACTGGGAATGTGAGATTCTGGCCGGGCCAAGGACATTGGATCTCATTGTCCTCCTCCCCTTTGGCCTTTCCCCAAATTCCCTCAATGAAATGGTTTGATCAACAAACAAACAAACAAATAAAAAATGTAGGTTTCCTGATCGTTTTATATGTACATTGTAGGTTGGCACCGGGCTCTACTTATTGAAATCTTTCAGTGATCCAGACTGAAGAACTAGGCACTATTATGTGTGTTGCTGGTGATTGTGCTAAAGGAAAAAGACAGTTTTGGAGGAACTTGAACCAGAAAGAAGTGTGATATTTCTCTCTTCCACTTATAACTCATTATCCAGAGGTAATTGCATGGCCCACCGTGCCACAGTGTAGCCAGAAAGTAAGCAGACTGAAGTATCTTTGTTAAATAGCTCTAATGACCACCAAAAAGGGACATGAGTCAAAGAACTTTCTGAGAAAGTGACATTTGAACTGAGACCTGAAGGAAATGAGGGAGTGAGAACAGGGAATAGAACATTCCTGACAAAAAAAAAAAAAAAAAAAGAGTAAAGAAGCTAAAGCCCATTTGGTTTGTTCAAAAAGGAGTTAAGACTTCATAAAAATAAATAAATAAACAGATAGAAAAAAGAACTAATGAAATGTAAGAAAATAAAAAGAGAAGCAATAGATTGGGAGCAAGTAATTGCAAATTATGTATTTAGTAAAGGACATATGTCAAACTTACACAAAAGACATAAGTTAATAATAAGACAACCCAATTTAAAAAAAAAAAATGGGCAACGTATTTGAGACACTTAACCAAAGAAGATACAGGAATGTTACTGAACACATAAAAAAGGCTTTAAGCATTGTCATTAGAAACTTCACATTAAACTATAATGAGACATCCTACACACTCAAGAATTACGACTGATAATACCAAGTATTGCTAAGCTGTGGAGAAACTGGAAACTGTTACTGGTGGAAATAAAATGATACAGTTACTTTGGAAAACAGTCTGGCAGTTTCTTAAAAAGTTAAACATAAGCTTGTCATATGATCCAATAATTATATTTCTAGTTATCAACCAAAGAAAAGCAAAAGCATACGTCCACACAAACACTTGGACATTAGTGTTCACAGCAAAACTATTCAAAAGAGTCAGAGATAGAGAAAATTCAAATGTCCATGAGATGATTAATAGAAGCACAAAATATAGTATAACTATAAAATGGATACTAGTCAGCAATAAAAAGAAATATACTACTGATACATGCTACAGTATAGATAGGCTTCAAAAACATTATACTAAAGGAAAGAAACCAGAGGCAAAACGTAATATATTGTATGATTTTATTTATATTTAATTACCAGAAAGGACAAAAACTCTAGATATAGAAAACAAATCAGTTATCTCTTAAAACTTGGGTGCGAGTAGGAATTAAATGGGTGTAAGATACCATTCTTGGGATAAACAAAGCATTCTAAGACTAAACTGTACTGCTAGTTGCACAAAGGTGTAAATATACTAAAATTTATGGAAATGTACACTTAAAATGGATTTGGGGCTGTGTAATGTATGCTTCAATAAAGCAGGTAAAAAAATAAAAAGAAAGAAAAGAAACAAAGAGAAGGGCAATGTGGCTTTTATAGAGTAAAGAAGGAAAAGAGCCATGTGGGACACAGTCAAAGATGGAGTCAGTGACCCTATTACATAATCCCTGAAGCCTTGGTATCAGAGTTTAGACATTTTTATGTTTATGGGAAGTCAATGGATGCTTTGAGTATTAGAGAGACTGGAATTAACTTATGTTTTCTTTTTTTTTTTTTTTTAAGATTTATTTATTTATTTGAGAGAGAGAGAATGAGAGAGCACATGAGAGGGGGGAGGGTCAGAGGGAGAAGCAGGCTCCCCGCCGAGCAGGGAGCCTGATGCGGGACTCGATCCCAGGACTCCAGGATCATGACCTGAGCCGAAGGCAGTCGCTTAACCAACTGAGCCACCCAGGCGTCCGTTAACTTATGTTCTCAAAGGATGCTCTATGTTGACTTATTGTATGAGGTAAGACTGAAGTAATACAACCAATTAAGATGCTTTTACAGTGGTCAGGCATGAAATTATGGAAGTTCGATTAAGAATGGTGCAGACAGGTGGTAAAAAGTAGTCTGTGTGGAGATATGTTTGAAAAGTAGAACTTCCTAGTTAACAGACGTGTTTGGGTATTTTTATTAACAAGTACGGTGAATAAAGTAACATCCCCATCCCATTTCTACTTTCTAGCCCAATGCTGAACACAATTCTAAATCAATACTCAAGTCTCAACCTTGGGAATTATGGTTAAAAGGAGGAGCCATGGGTAGGATGCAGGTCAGGGAAGTTTGATGCATACACATTGTAACTGTTAAAAGCAATAATTTTTTCTCTTTCATGTGGCTATATAAAGCTGCATTGAAATGGTCATGTCAACTTCCTTCACCCTTAAAATGTTGTATTCTTATTTGGGACTCAAAATATTACCCCATAGATTCATGATAGTCATTCTAAATAGTTGACTAGAATTAAGCAAATGGACCCCAATTTTTATAATACATGATGTGTAATTTGGGTTAACTGTTTAGTACTCAAGTATATATTATAGAAATTTCTGAGTAAAATTTTTCCTCTTAAATTTGAAGTATGATTTTCTAATACAATAAAGCATTTTATTTTTGAGGAATAATGGTTCAGAGTAATTTTAAATAATTAAAATATTGAAAGGTAGTTTTGAAAATTATGTGAAGGAAGTAGTTACAGCAATTTATCCTTGCTTTTTATAGGTTGAACTTAAGAAACTAAACATAAAATCTTTAAATTTGGGGAGAATAATTTAGGAAGAAACAAATTGTAAAATGGGCTTCAAGTATTTCCATTTTAGAGTTTTTGTAATTTCTCTTATTCAGGAAATTGAGGTAATAGAAAAGTTTGTATTACTACCAGTTACTGCATGTAAGAAAATTTAGAAGTTTTTTTCCAAGAAGTTTAAATTATAAACTCAACATCTAAATGTTCAACTATTGGTTTTTGTTTATATAGTGAATGCTAGGTGACACTTTTATGACTATTCAGAGAGTCAATTTTTTGGTTTTTTTGTTTTCTGCAATGTAAACTCTGTTACCTGAGGTAAAATAATTATTGCCATGTGACACTTCTGATTATTTTGATTTTCTCATAATTGGTTATTAATTTGGAATTTACCTAGCAAGAATAATTTTATAGTTAACAAAAAACAAGAAAACAAGCAAAAAACCTCTCTAGACTAACAGATAAGCCCCAACATCTTAGTGGCAGAAGATGATAAAAGTTTGTTTCTTACTTATTTAAATGCCAAAATAGATGTTAATGATTGTGTGAGAAACTCTCTTCTGATACCTGTTTCATTTGGCCAGTCTCTTTCCTTGTGTCTATGCCCTCTTTAGCACTTGACTTCCTTCTTGCTTGTCTGTATTAAGCTAATGAGTAGGAAAAATTGTGGAGGGTCTCGCATGGGAGTTTTCTTTTTTTCTTCTTTTTTTTTTAATGTTTTTTTTATTTATTCATGAGAGTCAGAGAGAGAGAGAGAGAGAGGCAGAGGCAGAGGGAGAAGCAGGCTCCCCACCTAGCAGGGAGCCCGATGCGGGACTCGATCCCGGGACTGCAGGATCATGACCCAAGCCGAAGGCAGACGCTTAACCATCTGAGCCACCCAGGCGCCCCCGCATGGGAGTTTTCTTTGGCCAGAATGGGAAGATGTGTATGTCAGTGTTTTCTTTTCATGACTGGTCAGGACTTATGCATCTGGCCACAAATAATAATTTGGTTCTTTGTCCAAAAAAGAAGGAAATGAGTTTGGTGAACAGCCAGCAGTCTCTACCACAACCATGAAGGAGGTATATATTACTTTCAGTTATCTAGAGAAAAGAATCCTCATTTAAAAATTACTCTGTTCAATACTTATATAATGTCCAGATCAGGATGAGATTCTGTCTTTTTTTAAAAAAAAATAGCTTTATTGAGACATAATTCACATACCATAAAATTCATCCTTTTAAAATGTGTATTTCAGTGTTTTTTATGATATTCACAATGTTGTGCATCTAGCACCACTATCTAATTCTAGAACAATTTTGGAATCCCTAAAAGAGATTCTGTACCCATTAGCAGTCATTCTCCCCTGTATCCTGCTCCTAGCTGCTAGAAACCACTAATTTACTCTCTGTCTCTATGAAATAGCTTATCCAGGATATTTCAGATAAATGGAATCCTATTATATATGGCCCTTTTTGCAAGGTTTCCGTCACTTAGTATATTTTCAAGTTTGATCCATCTTGTAGCATGTATCAGTACTTCATTTATATTTTATGGCTGAATAATATTCCATTTTATGGATATTTTTGCATTTTGTGTATGCATTCATCAGTTTCTGGTCACTTATTCCCACTTTTTGACTATTATGAATAAAGCTGCTATAAACATTTGTTTTTGGGTGGACATATGTTTTCAATTCTTGTGGGTACATATCTAAGAGTGGAGCTACTAGGTCACATGGTACTCCATATTAAACCTTTTCAGGAACCTCTAAATTGTTTTCCAAGACTGCTGCAATGTTTTGCATTCTTACTATCGATGTATGAGGGTTCCAACTTCTCCATATGGTCATCAGCACTTGTTATTGTTCCTCTTTACGGTGATAGGCATTCCAGAGGTGTAAAGTGGTATCTCAATTTGGAAGGTATTGCCATCTTAACAATAATAAGTCTTCCTACCCATGAAAATGGAATGTATTTCCATTGATTTTGTTCCACTTTCAATTTTCAACAGTGTTTTATAGTTTTCATATAGTTTTGTATTCCCTTTATTAAATTTATTCCTAAGAATTTTATTTTTGATGCTACTGCAATTGGAACTATTCTGTTAATTTTATTTCCAGGTTATTCCTTGCTAAAATATAGAAATACAATTGATATTGTATTTTGTGTGTGTATTGTATTGTGTGTGTGTGTGTGTCCCTTAGGATTTTCTATATAAAATATTATATCATCTGCAAGTAGAGGTCATTTTATTTTTACTTTCCCAAACTAAATGCCTTTATTTCCTTTTCTTGCATAATTTCCTTGGCTAGAACCATCAGCACAATGTTGAATAGAAGTGGTGAGAACAAATATCTTTGTCTTGATCCTAATGTTAGGGGAAAGTATTTAGTCATTCACCATTTATATGATGTTAGCTGTGGGTTTTCCATAGATGATCTTTATTGGGTTGAGAAAATTTCCCTCTATTTCTAGTTTGTTGAATTTTTTTCCTGTTCTTATGTTTTCTTTGTTTTGATTCAAGACAATAAAAAAGTTCTGTGAAAGGCACAGTTTGCTAAGCTCCAAAAGGAAGTTAAACTTTTGGTTCACTTATTAAAAGAGTATACATTTTAATTTGCAGTACTTTGTCTTCTGCATGGATGAGTCAACATTGCTATGGCAACACGTACTTTTTTAGTTACTCTGCCAACTTGTGTGCTTAATTCACAATGCCACAACATTCTAAGTATTGTGCTTTTTAAACAATGCATTATAGTACCTAAGAATTATTTATTTATTTATTTATTTATTTTTATTATGTAAGTTTAGTCACCATACAGTACATCATTAGTTTTTGATGTAGTGCTCCATGATTCATTTTTTGTGTATAACACCCAGTACTCCATGAAATACGTACCTTCCTTAATACCCATCACTGGGCTAACCCATACCCCCAGCCCCCCTCCCCTCTGAAACCCTCAGTTTGTTTCCCTAGTCCATAGTCTCTCATGGTTCGTCTCCCCCTCTGATTTCCCCCCTTCATTTTTCCCTTCCTTCTCCTAATGTCCTGCTTGCTATTCCTTATGTTCCACAAATAAGTGAAACCATATGATAATTGATTTTCTCTGCTTGACTTATTTCACTTAGCATACTCTCCTCCAATTCCATCCATGTTGATGCAAAAATTGAGTATTCATCCTCTCTGATGGCTGAGTAATATTCCATTGTATATATGGACTACAACTTCTTATGGACCACATCCATTCATCTGTTAAAGGGCATCTCGGCTCCTTCCACAGTTTGGCTATTGTGGACATTGCTGCTACAGTACTTAAGAATTATTAACTGTTTATCTAGAACAACTGCATGCAATGGGAATGGTATAATTTAGCCTTTAATTCTAGAATGAAAATCATTAAATTTTACTTAATAGACAATATAAAGAATAAGAGGTAAGATCAAAATTCAAATTAGACACTTAGTTGACATCACATACAAACTTTAAAATAGTAGTTAAAAAAGAGATTCTACTCATCTCATGTTCTGCCTATCAATAGGAAATAGTTTTACACTGTTTATTAAGACAAGGGCATCTATTATTTCCCTAGGGTCTATATATCTAGTTTTCTACAAAGAATAACTTTAGAGTATCAGTTGAGGTATGCTTACACTTTATTAGTATATTAGATCCATATTAGTATTTCATAATTTAATAAATATTGTATAAGTATATAATGCTGCATCATTATGCTTATGAATCTATAGAATTAAAGTATTTCACCTAAACTATTACTACTGCTATCCACAGAATGGATGCTGATCTATGATTATAGAAGGTGGGGATAGCAACAGCTTTATCAAATTTGCCCTTAGAAGAAACATCTACTATAAAACATCTACAGTATTTTAGGTAAGTAAATGAGTTAGAAATTAGCTTATAGAGTATCATTTCATTAAAATATGTATATTAGAAATAGCCTTTTAAAGACTGCATTACTAGATTTTATTTTACACTAGGTGGCAAGAGAAATAACTGTTAAAAAAAGATACACCTTGAAAACACCTTGATTTCATTTCTTAGCTCAAGATGTAATTTTGCATATATATTGTTAGTGAAAAAATTATTAGTCAAAGTTCATTTTGGTATAAGTTAAAAAATCTAAATGTCTCTATCTGAAACAAACAAAGTGAATTTGTTGGTTTGTATATTTGGGGAGCTTTAGCCATGATGTTGGCTTTAGCACAGTTATAGCAGAGGTTCAAATCACAGGACTTTATCATTCAATGAATAATGTTTTATCTTTTAATTCATATAAGGCTTCGTTTCTTTGCTGACATTGTTAGGCAGTCCCTTACCAAATGTTAGCAGCAGAGACATATATTATTTTTTCAGCTATTGATCCTAGTAGAAAAAAGATTTTTTTCTGCACAGTTGCCTCATTTTGGGTTATTTACCAATCTCTCAATCAAAGGATATATTTGGGAAACTGGAGAGATTTCATTAACCAGGTTTGGACCACATAATTTCCATAGTTTCTAGAAAATATGTTCAGTCTTGACCAAAAAGAAACTGAGCATATGACAGAGTAGTTCCTCAAAAGAAATGGTTCTATAGTAGAAAAGAAAGAAAAAAAGGAAACAGATAAACATTATTCTGTGGAAAGAAAAGAATTATTGCAATATTTTTGTTGTTTTTCAAAGTCTAGATTCTGAGACTGGAAAACCATCTAATTTATATAACTGTTTTTACTGAGTCACCTAGAAAATTGAACTAAATAATAAAAAATTATCAAGTCCCACTTTCAGGAATGACAGGAACGACAGACTAAACATTCTAGAACACCTTCCTCTGCAGAAAATAGCTAACAACCTAGACATATTGCAACTACCTGAAACTACCAAGGAGTGAAGAGAAGTAGTTGGACTCCGGTGGGGAGTTCACACAGGCATGGAAGAATAGACAGAGATCTTTGCAAGCAAGCAACAAAATCTGTTGCTAGCCATCCTGCACAGTAAGAGTTTTTAAAGGAAATTCTTTAGATGAAGGGAAAATAGTTCCTCAAGAAAGAATGAAGAACATCAGAAATGGAAAATATCTGGATCAAGGCTAAGTTCATGGACATAAGACTAATGAAGTTTTATAGGACTCCAAACTCAGAAGGAGGCCCTATGCTTGGGAATAAATACCCTGTGGTCACCTTCTTAAATTTTCTAATAATTTTATCTTTGAATTTTTCTTTTGTATGTGAAGTCTGATGAGATAATGAAGCACTCAGAGCACCTGGGAACTTGAAGCCTCAGCTCCCACATGGTCCCACTTCCAACACCACTACAGGATGGGTTCTCAGTTGCCTACCCTCCCACCACACCCAGAAATCACTGTTATCTGCCCCCAGCATAGGCCTGGCTACAGGTGGGAAAAGGTTTAGGGTCAGATCCATGAGACCTGCACACTGAGTTGAGTGGGAGCTAGTCTGCACTCACCCCAGGAATATTCCTGAGCCAGGGATAGCATAACATTAAATGGTAAATAAAAAACGCCGTGACAAGTTAGGAGAGAGAGATTATGGTAAAAGGAAAAGCTTTTGCTATGCATTTTTAAAAATATAGCCCTACATTTTCATTTTATCTTGGTCTTACAAATTATGTAGCTGGCTCTGATCTGAGTAAATGCAAAAGTCTATTTATATTTGCTTTTTTCTCTTAATTTATCAAACATATAATTATTGAAAAACTACCAGTAAAACGTTGCCTTATGTAGTTTATGACATGCAAAACCAAGCATGTAAGACTTAGAGAAAAATTTGAAATGAGTCTAGGCTGTTGCCTTGCATGTGTGGGTATGTGAATAATGGAGGGTAGATGCTGGTGGGGAGTGCACACTCACTTGGAGAAATTGAAAGGAGGGCTACCCAAGTAAGTTCTCTTCTCTATAAATTTTGAACTAAGGATCATTGCTATCTTCACAGAATGCACAAGAGTTAGGATGGGGATGGTGGACTTCCTGAAAAACCTTGCCGTATTTCTGGCTAGAGAATCAGAAAAGTAGAGCCAGGAGACCATGTAGGAATTCCAGAAGAGGAAAGAGCTAGAGAAAAGAATCCTCAAATCTGTCTACCTGTACCTCTGACTGACACCCAAAACATGCATGTACAGAACAGACTAAAAGAAACCTAATTAAAGAAAAACCATCAGAACAAAACCCAGAGCTGTTGCCTACTAAACAAAGTATTTCAGTTCAAGTGCAGCCAAGAAAATTATCTCCTAAAACAAACAAAAATACTCAATGTAGTAAAATCCTGAATCTTTGCAATTTAACATTGGTGATGTCTAGAATGAAGTTCAAAATGATCTGATATGGGAATAACCAAGAAAATGAAACACAGTTTCAAGAGAAAAGGAAATCACTTTTCTGGTCCAAATTTATGGCTAACTTAACATCAGACACTATGAAATCCCCCAAAAAGGAATGGAAAAATATCTTAAAGTGCTGAATGAAAAAGATCTTTTAACCTAGAATTCTATATCTGGCTACCTTTTCTTTCAAGAATGAAGGCACATTAACAATTTTTTTAAGATAAAATAAAATTTTGTTGCTAGTGGAATTGTAAGAACTGCTAAAGGAAATTCTTTTAAGGAGTGGGGAAATGATAGCAGCTGAAAAATTGAGAGAGAATGAAAAAGTGATAAATAAGTGACAATTTTTTTTTGCCTTTTTTCCCTCCATTGTTATAAAACATATAACTGCTAGAAAATAAATGTTAACATTGCCTATGGGATTTATAACATATATAGTTGTATTATATAAAAACTATAACATAAGGAAGGAGTAGATACAGATATGTGTTTAAATAGTTTTATATTTTACATTTTACATATAGCAATTAGGTTGTGTTAAGTACCATATTTATATGAGAACCGCTATGAAAATAATGCACAGAAGAATAGCCAAAAAGGCAGTGGGAAAATTAAAATTAAAAGAAAATTCTGAAAATATTTAAATTATCTTGTACAAAGTTAGGAAAGGAGAAACAGAGGATGAAAAAAAATGAGACAAGTAGAAAACAAGAAGTAAAATGTTAGACCTATGTTATTTTAAACTTTAGTTGACTAATACGCAATTAAAGTGCAGGGACTAGCTGAATGGCCAAAAAATAGATACAAAAACCAAAGGCAACTCTATGCTGTCTTCATGAGACATTTTAAATACACACATAGGATGAAAGTAAATGGATGAGGAAAATATATCATGCAAAGAGTAATCTTATGAAGGCTAGAGAGATTATATTAATATCAGAAAAATGGGTTTTAAAGTAAAATTTATTAGCAAACTTAAGGACATTTTGTAATGATGAAAGTTCAACATGACAAGAAGATTGAAAAATTATGAATATGTATATTTTCAATAACAAAGCTTCAAAGCACATGGAACAATTTTGACAGAATTAAAGGAAGAAACAATTCCACAATCATAGTTGCTCTCTCAACAATTGAAAGAACTAGTCAAAACGGGAGGGAAGACTAAGGTCTGAATAGTGCTATCAACCACACTGACTTGTTATTTATATATTAAAAATTCACTCTACAACAGAATACACATTCTCCTTAAGTGCATATTATATATTACCCAAGATCCAAACATTCATGAACTCATCACAATAAATTTAAAATGTTTGAAATTATACAGAAAATGTTTACTGACCACAATGGAATTCAGCTAGAAACATTAATAAGAAGATAACAAGAAAAACCTCCAGTATTTGAAATTAATCATGTACTTCTAATTATAGGATCAACAAAGAAATCAGAATTCAGATTTAGAAAGGTTAGAAGTGAAAAGAATAAATTAGAATATTGTGAAACAAATGTTCATGAAAGTACAATACATCAAAATTTGTGGGATACAGATAAAGCAGTGCTTTGAAAGAAGTTAATGTTTTTAAATGCCATTATTAGAAAGAAGAACAATCTCAAATCAATGATTTAATATTCTACCTTAAGAAACTGAGAACAAAATAGCAAATAAAACCCAAAGCACACATATAAAAGTAAATAATGAAGAAAAAATCAGAAATCAACAAAATAGAACACAGAAAACAATAGGTAAAAATCAATGAAACCAAATTCTAGTTCTTTAAAAAATCAATATAATTAACAAAACTCTAGCCAAATTGATTGAAAAAGAGAAATAAGACATAAATTACTAACAGCAGGAAAGAAGAGGGGACAGATTTATGCCAAATAAATTTGAAAAACTGTATGAAATATAAATTTCTGGAAAGATACAAATTAGTCAAACTAGCACAACAATAATAGAAAATTCGAACAGTCTTAAGTAAATGAAATAAACCAAGTTTGTAACTAAAAATCTTTCCCCTAAGACAACTCCAGACCAAACTGGCTTCAATAGTGAATTCTATACAAAATATAAAGGAGAAATAATACCAATTTCTGACAAACTCTTTAATAAAATAGAGTAAAAGAGAACCCCTCCCAACTCATTTTATGAGGTTGATGATCCTAATTACAAAATTAGACAGAGATAACAAAATAAAAGAGAACTACAACCAATATCCCACAAAGCATAGATGTAAAAACCCTTAAAAATACGTACAAATTGAATGCAACAATATTTTAAAAGGAAAATTCATCATGACCAAGTGGAATTTATTTAAAATATGCTAAGTTTGGCTAAACATGTAAAATTCAATTAACATAATTTACCATATTGATAGAATGAAAGAAAAATATATGTTTATTTCCATGGATGCAAAAATAATGACAAATTCCAAAAATTTTATTATATAAACTCTGAACACACTAGAAATAAAAGCAGAATTCTTCACCTGATTAAACAGCATCTATGAAATATTTACAGTTAGCCTCATATTCTGTTGTGAAAGACTCAATGCTTTCTAAGGTCAGGAACAAAGCATGAATGTCTGCTCTTTCCATTTTAATATTGTTTCAGAGGTCATATCCAGTGTTACAGGGTGAGGAAAAGAAATAAAGACATAAGACATAATCTAATATGTGGAAGACTTTAAAGGAAATCAGAATAAAGCTATTAGAACTATTAAGTGACTTTAGCAAGGTCCAAGATGCAAGGTCAATATATAAAAGTTAATTGTATTTTTATGTTCTAGCAATGAAAACTGAGAAAATAACATAATTTTTTAAATTCATGATAGCATCAAAATATTACTTAGGAATAAAGGCCTATACTATGAAAACTATAAAACACTGGAAATGAAAGTTAAGTGTACCTAAATATGTAGAGAGATGTGTATGATCATGGATTGAAAGACTCAATATTGTTAAAATGGTGGTTCACTCCAAATTGATTTATATATTCATGCAACCGCAATCAAAATCTTAACAATTTCTTAAAGAAGTTGAAAAGCTGATTAAAATATACATGAAATGGCAAAATCACTTAGAAAAAATAAAACTCTTTGAAAATGATTAATATATTTGGGGAACTTTTACTACCTGATCTCACGACTTACTATAAATCCATACTAATCAACACAAGACATAAATACAGATGAATTAAACAGAATTGTTAGCCCAGTAATAGACATGACTTACGTCATCATTGATTTTAGACAAAAGTTCCATTAAATCAATGGAGAAAGTGTGGTCTTTTCAACAGATGGTGTTAAGCAACTTTTTTTTTTTTTTGTATACAAAATAATAAGCCTCAATCCTTAGTTCACATGATATGCAAATATTAATTCCAAATGGATCATAGTCCTAAAGGTAACAGAAAACAAAAAGCACACATGAATGCCAAAAAGGAAAGAAATACATGAGATAGGACAAATTGAAAGGAAACTGTAATACCGTAGATCTAAACCCAAGTATTTCAGTAATTATATATCAGGGTATGTGAGTGAGATTAAAATTATAACTATTAGGTGAAAATTATGTGAATATTTAGAAAATTTAATTGTGTATATAGAAAAACCAATGGAATATATGGATAACATATTAGAATTAATAGCAATTTTATAAGGCTGATGTATACTAAGTCAATATACAAAAATCAGCTATATTCATATGAACTGCAGCAAACAGAAAATGAAATGTAAATATGTCACCTAACAGCATAAAATATCACACACTTATGAATTATCCTAGCCAGAGATATCCAATATCTTCATATAGAAAATTTATTTTAATAAGTTACTATAAGGCTATAGAGATAATTAAATAAAAACCTAACCAGATGGGGAATGGGCAGTGTTTTTAACAAATGATCTGTGGAAAAATTGCAAAATTCATGATTTAAAAAGTGAAATGTAACCTTTACATTATTTCATATGAAAAAATCAATTTCAGTTAGATTGAAGATTCAAATGACTTCTATAAGGTAGTAGTGGAAAACATGTTCATTTCTTCAGGGTAAGGTAATGTTTTCTCAACAAGTGACAAAAAAGAACTAACCATAGGGGCGCCTGGGTGGGTCAGATGGTTAAGCATCTGCCTTCGGCTCAGGTCATGATCCCACGGTCCTGGGATCGAGTCCCCCATCGGGCTCCCTGCTAGGCGGGGAGCCTGCTTCTCTCCCTCTACCTCTGCCTCTCTCTCTCTCTCTCTGACTTTCATGAATAAATAAATAAAAAAAAATTAAAAAAAAAAAAAAAGAACTAACCATAGAGGAAATGATAGGCAAAGGTAACCGTACCCAACAAACTTCTTCTTTTTTTTTTTTAATCCTGCAGTGGGAGATGATTTTTGAACATATATAACTAACAAAAGATTCCTATAAAGAATTCCTACAAAGTGTAAGAAAAAATATACAGATAACCTAATAAAGAAATGTGCAGGAGACTTGAATAGGCACTCCACAAAAGATACTGTTCAAATGAAATATTGGAAAAAGAATAATCAGAAAATGGCCAGTATTAAGAAGACTGACCATAACAAAGTGGGAAACAATGTAAAACTATGATGACTCCTACGCTGGTGGTAGGAATAAAAATTTTCAGAACCATTTTGGAAAATGGTTTGCTATCATCTACTAAAAATGAAGGTTATTCATATCTATAATCTAATAATTTTATTACTAAATATAGCACAAGAGAAAAATGTCCACATGGGCAGCAAAAGACATGTACAATAATTTTCAGTGCAGATTTTTTTTTCTGTCAGCTGCAAACTGGAATCAATTCAAATGTTCATTGTCACTGAAATGGTTACATAAATTTTGTTGTATTTATATAATGGAATTCTGTGTGTTAATGAATGAACCACAACACATGGTGAACATCACAGACATAAAATTGAGAAAAGATGTCAGATACACAAAAAATACATAGTGTTTGATACTATTTATAAAAGCCAAAGAGACTGGTAATGTACAATAGTAGTATTCAGAGATGTATAAGGTCTACCCTTGGTGGATAATGACAAGAATAAAACACGCAAGTGATTATTATTGAAATCAGGACAGTGGTCTACTTCTGAGAAAAGGGGCTAGTATTTGGGAAGAAGTATGAGGTAAGCTTCCCAGGTACTGATGATTTTCTATTTCATGGCCAGGGTGACAGTGACAAAATTAAGATAATCATTTGATTGGTTTATTTATATTTTGTGCACTTTTCATATGTGTTATATTTCACAATAAAATAAACTAATATATGTTAAGTTATTTACCTATATATAGATGTCTAGGTGAAGATATATAACTCAACAGTTTAGAAGTCTATATTTTATTAGAGTTGGGATATATAAATAGTAATTCCTTAAATTTGCCAAGGCATGTAGCAGAATGCCGAGAGGGTGTTGAAAACCCCATGTTGAATGTGACACACCACTTTTACTTAAAGTCCAGGGATGGAAAGGGAGAATTTTCATCACTACAAATCAATGAGGACTTTATATTAACTCATTACAGATACAGTAAAGAAGGCAAGGTTGCATGGCTTTTAAAGCTAACCTGGGTCTTAAATATTTTTCTTATTTAATCTTAAAGGAATCTTAAAAATTTCTTATTTATCATATGCCACTTCAAACTATATTCCTCCCAAACCCACCCAAAATATCCCAACCATCCTCCTCCACTGAACAGACACACATGCACACACACATGCACACATGCACACACATACAAACTAGAGTGACAAACTCTTTCCTGGATTGACTGGAACTTTTGGGGGTTCACAGTTAAAAGTCAGTGCTGAAAAATCCTTCAATTCCTGACCATTTTGGAAGGTTTGTCACAAATGCTTTAAGAGAAAAGTTTGAAAAGGACATTCTTAGATTTTTGGGAAAAGATGGCAGAGGAGTAGGGGACCCTATTCCAACGGTCCCTGGAATTGAGCTGGATATCCACCAGACCACTCTGAACACCCATGAAATCAGCCTGAGATTTAAGAAGATAGATCTGGATCTCTACAAACAGAATATTGCAGGCAGTTGGTTTTGAGTATGAAGGAGGGAGCCGTGATTCCCCGGGCACAACATATCTGAAGATAAACAGAAGGGGGAGGGAGTCGTGGGAATCCTATACCGCCAGTGAGCAATAGCCTCCCACACTGGGGATGGGGCACAGACTTGCAGACTGGTAGCAGCAGGGAAAGGACTTTAGGGCAGCCCCCAGACTGAAACCTGGAGCGGTGGGGCCAGGCGTATAAACTGGGGGTGGCTGGTGGTTTTAGAAGCACAAAGGGCGGAGATGTGCCCCCATGCTGAACTGGAGGTGAGGGCTGGGAGCCCTGCAAAGGGGTGCACAACTCAGGACGCTGCAGTTTATAGCAGCACAGACAGAAATGGAAATAGGGTGGCCTGGAGAGCTCACTGAAGAACAGACTGCAATCTCTCCATTGTGAGGCAGAAGGTTGGAAATAATCTCTTCTGCTCTGACTCTTGGAAGAGACATGGAAAGCTGCCAGGGAAAGGCACCAGAGAACAAAAGCCCCCCAAAACTGGTTTTCACTGAGCCAATTCCCCCCCACAAGGGGCAGGGCAACTCTGCCCAAACAGGGTTGCCTGAGTGACAGTGTGGCACTCCCCTCCCCCAGAAGACAGTCTGGGAGAACAAGAGGCTAACAACCCTAAGGTCCCTATAAAACAGGTGCATTTTGCTTGGGTTGTGGGCAATAATTTGGACTCTGTACATTCCCTCACCACCCCTCAACTGAATGACTAGGAGGAGGAACCCCCAAAATAGGAAAGACTCTGAGATTATGACTTCTGCCACAGATTCACAAATGGATACTGATATAACCAAGATGTCTGAAATGGAATTGAGGGTAGCAGTTGTGAAGACAGTAGCTAGAATGGCAGAAATCGATTAATTGCAACATAGAGTCTCTAAGGGCAGAAATGAAAGCTGAACTGGCAGAACTTAAAAATGGTATCAATGAGATCCAATCAAATCTAGATAATCTAACAACTAAGAGTAAGTGAGGCACAAGAACAAATAGTGATCTAGAAGACTAATTGGTAGAAAAGAAGGATAAAGAGGAGGCCAGGGAGAAACAACCCAAAATCCATGAAAACAGAGAAATAAGTGACACCATGAAACATTCCAATGTCAAAATTATTGGGATCCCTGAGGGGGTGGAGAGAGAGGGAGGACTAGAAGATATATGCAAGCAAATCGTAGCTGACAACTTCCCTAATCTGGGGATTGAAACAAACATTCATGTCCTAGAGGCAGAGAGGACCCCTCCCAAGATCAAGGAAACAGGCCAACATCCCGGCATGTAATAGTAAAACTCGCAAATCTTAGAACCAAGGAAACCATCTTAAGGGCAGTTAGGGGGAAGAAATTCTTTATGTACAGAGGGAGGAACATCAGAATAATGTCAGACCTATCCACAGAGACCTGGAAAGCCAGAAAGGGCTGGCAAGACATATTCAGGTACTAAATGAGAAGAACATGCAGCCAAGAATACTTTATTTGGCAAGGCTTTCATTTAGAATGGATGGAGAGATGTAGAGCTTCCAAGACCGAGGGAAATTGAAAGAATATGTGACCACTAAGCTGGCCCTGCAAGAAATATTAAGGGGGGTTCTGTAAAAGGAGAAAGACCCCAAGAGTGATATACAACAGAAATTTACAGAGACAACCTATAGAAACAAAGACTTCATAGGCAACATGATGACAATTAATTCATATCTTTCAATAATCACTCCCAATGTGAACAGGCTAAATGCTCCCATAAAACAGCACAGGGTTGCAGATTGGATAAAAAGACAGGACCCATCCATATGCTGTCTACAAGAGACTCATTTTGAACCTAAAGATATATCCAGACTGAAAGTGGAGGGATGGAGATCCATCTTTCATGCCAGCAGACCTCAAAAGAAAGCTGGGGTAGCAATTCTTCTATCAGACAAATTAGATTTTAAGCTAAAGACTGTAGTTAGAGACACAGAAGGACACTATATCATTCTTAAAGGGTCTATCCAACAAGAAGCTCTAACAATTGTAAATATCTATGCCCCCAAATGGGAGCAGCCATCTACATAAGCCAACTGTTAACCAAAATAAAGGGTCATATTGATAACAACACGTTAATTGTAGAAGACCTCAATACTCCACTCTCAGCAATAGACATATCATCTAAGCAGAAAATCAACAAAGAAACAAGAGCTTTGAGTGACACACTGGACCAGAGGGACTCATAGATATATACAGAACATTCCACCCTAAAACAACAGATACTCATTCTTCTCGAGCGCACATGGAATTTTCTCCAGAATAGACCACATACTGGGTCACAAATCAGGTCTCAACCGATACCAAAAGATTGAGATTATTTCCTGCATATTCTCAGACCACAATGCTTTAAAACTGGACTCAATCACAAGAAAAAATTTGGCAGAAATTCAAACACTTGGAAGCTAAAGACCACTCTGCTCAAGAATGTTTGGGTCAACCAGGAAATCAAGAAGAACTTAAACAATTCATGAAAACCCATGAGAATGAAAACACATCGGTCCAAAACCTATGGGATACTGCAAAGGCAGTCCTAAGGGGGAAATACATAGCCATCCAAGCCTCATTCAAAAAAACAGAAAAATCCCAAATTCGCCAACTAACTTTACACCTTAAAGAACTAGAGAAAATGCAAGAAATGATGCCTAAGCCACACATTAGAAGAGAAATAATTAAGATTAGAGCAGAGATCAATGAATTAGAAACCAGACAACAGTAGATCAGATCAACAAAAAAAGAAGCTGGTTCGTTCTTTGAATGAATTAATAAGATAGATAAACCACTGGCCAGACTTATCCAAAAGAAAGAGAAAGGACCCAAATTAATAAAATTATGAATGAAAAAGGGAGAGATCAAGACTAACACCAAAGAAATAGAAACAATTATTAGAAATTATTATCAACAACTATATACCAATAAATTAAGCAACCTGGAAAAAATGGATGCCTTCCTGGAAACCTATAAACTGCTAAGACTGAAACAGGAAGAAATTGACAACCTGAATAGGCCAATAACCAGTAACGAGATTGAGTAGTGATCAAAAACCTCCCAAAAAACAAGAGTCCAGGGCCTGATGGATTCCCTGGGGAATTCTACCAAACATTCAAAGAAGAAATAACACCTATTCTCCTGAAGCTATTTCAAAAAATGGAAGCAGAGGGAAAGCTTCCAGACTCATTCTATGAGACCAGCATTACCTTAATCCCCAAACCATGCAAAGACCCCATCAAAAAGGAGAATTTCAGACTGATATCCCTGATGAATATGGATTCCAAAATTCTCAACAAAATCCTCACTAATAGGATCCAACAATATATTAAAAGGATCATCCACCATGACCAAGGGGGATCTATCCCTGGAATGCAAGTGTGGTTCAATATTTGCAAATCAATCAGTGTGATAGAACACATTAATAAGAGGAGAGAGAAGAACCATACAGTCCTCTCAATTGATGCAGAAAAAGCATTTGACAAAATACAACATCCTTTCCTGATTAAAACTCTTCAGAGTATAGGGATAGTGGGGATACTCCTCAAGTTCATAAAATCCATCTATGAAAAACCCACAGTGAATATCATCCTCAATGGGGAAAAGCTGAGAGCCTTTCCCTTAAGATCAGGAACACGTCAAGGATGCCTACTCTTACCACTCTTGTTCAACATAGTACCAGAAGTCCTAGCAACAGCAGTCAGACAACAAAAGACCTAAAATGTATTCCAATTGGCAAAGAAGAAGTCAAACTCTCTCTCTTTGCAGATGACATGATACTTTATGTGGAAAACCCAAAAGACTCCACCCCCAAATTACTAGAACTCATACAGCAATTCAGTAATGTGGCAGGATACAAAATCAATGCACAGAATTCTGTTGCTTTCCTATACACTAACAGTGCAACTGTAGAAAAAGAAATTAGAGAAATGCTTCCATTTACAATAGCACCAAAACCATAAGATACCTCGGAATAAACCTAACCAAAGAGGTAAAGGATCTATACTCTAGGAACTACAGAACACTCATGAAAGAAATTGAAGGAGACACAAAAAAGATGGAAAAACATTCCATGATCATGGATCAGAAGAACAAACATTGTTAAAATATCTGTACTACCCAGAGCAATCTATACCTTCAGTGCCATCCTGATCAAAATTCCAATGACATTTTTCAAAGTGCTAGAACAAACAATCCTAAAATTTGTATGGAATCAGAAAAGACCCTGAATCTCCAAGGAAATGTTGAAAAAGAAAAACAAAGCTGGGGGCATCACGTTGCCTGATTTCAAGCTATATTACAAAGCAATGATCACCAAGACAGCATGGTACTGGCACAAAAACAGACAGATAGACCAATGGAACAGAATAGAGAATTCAGATATGGGCCATCAACTCTATGGTCAAATAATCTCAACAAAGCAGGAAAAAATATGCAATGGAAAAAAGGCAGTCTCTTCAATAAATGGTGCTGGGAAAATTGGACAGCCACATGGAGGAGGATGAAACTCGATCATTCTCTAATACCATACACAAAGACAAACTCAAAATAGGGAGGGAGTGGGAGAGGGAGAAGCAGGCTCCCCGCCGAGCAGGGAGCCCAATGCGGGGCTTGATCCCAGGACCCTGGCTTCATGACCTGAGCCAAAGGCAGATGCTTAACGACTGAGCCACCCAGGCACCCCCAAACTGAGGGTTTTAGAGGGGAGGGGACTGGGGGGATAGTTTAGTCCGGTGATGGGTATTAAGGAGGGCATGTACTGCATGGAGCACTGGGTGTTATATGAATGCAATTGATCATGGATCACTACCTCAAAACCTAATGATGTATTGTATGGTGACTAACATAATGTAATAAAATTAAATTAAACTTAAAAAAAGAGAAAAGGTCATTCTTATACCACTGTTTTATGCTTTGAGCAATAACAATTGGAAAATGAAGAAAGAAATTAATAATTCTAGAATTGCACTAAAACCAAGAAATGTTTTGTCCCTAAATTATGTTATTTCATAAATTAAGCTTGAGTATTTTCTGTTATTTTGCCCAAATTAAGTTTCTGTTCATGTTCGGTGATACTGGTGAACCTTCCCCACCAGGCTTTTTTTTTTTTAAAAGATTTTATTTATTTATTTGACAGAGAGAGGCACAGCGAGAGAGGCAACACAAGCAGGGGGAGTGAGAGAGGGAGAAGCAGGCTTCCCGCAGAGCAGGGAGCCCGATGTGGGGCTCGATCCCAGGACCCTGGGATCATGACCTGAGTCGAAGGCTGACGCTTAACGGCTGAGCCACTCAGGCGCCCGCCACCAGGTTTAATTTACCTGATCTGAGCTGAGACAAGGCTAAGCTAATTTTAGCCAGGGGCAATCCTAAAGCAAGGTTAGGAAATGACTGAGGTTTGAAAGATATATAACCGTGAAGTAAGAGAGAAGAATAAGACATCTGAGAAAGGATGATAGAATAAGTTACTGGAAGAATATTATGTTATTTATAGTAAAAAAAAAAAATACTGTAATATATGGGAGGGAATGGTGGAGGCATTAAAACTTCTAAATATATAACATTTTTAGATGAGATGAGATGAGAGCATTTAGTGTCAATACATTACATTTTGAATCACTGACTCATTTGAGATTTTATTCTCCTTTACTTCTAGTTACCCTAAAATTCATTTTTATCATACTTCTGTCTCTGTCTTATGATCCCTTTACGTTTTGGCATTTGCCAGCATTGCCACTCAGAGAGTCATTCTGATTTGGAAATCTTAACCCTATTTCTTGATTTTTCTAATTTGAAAAGTCATAATTTAATATCTTTTTTTATTGTATCACAGCATAAAGAAATTAATTCCACAGAGACTGAAATGACTTTGAAATTGGTAAGGTACCGAATAGAGCAAAAAATGGATCTTATTTTCTATTAAATTGCTATATAAGGAACCTGTATCTCCTGTAGGTATTGATGAGTTCCCGAGGACGAGATGCCCTTTGCAATTTACTTACATGCGCAAAGGTCAATTTGGCTTTTGGTGAAACAAAACCAAGCAAATGGAATTATCTTTAATTGAGTGATACAGTCCATTGAATCTGCCATTAGGACTGGTGAAAAAGTTCATTTTAGAAACTGTCCGTGTGGAGGAGACATGGCCAGAGCCCCTGTGGTATGCTTTGGAGTATGCTTAAAATCTGTGAGGTCCTATTTTATCCCCTCACCTTTCCCCCAAAACAATATTTCCATGAAGTTTTGGTGTTTTATGTTATTAAATCTTGCCTCTTTCTATAATGTAGCTTTCAATCCCATAGCTAAGAATGTCATTCTAGAGAGTAAGGATTTTCTGAGCCTTCCTGTATCTTTTTATGACTAACTTTGGGAGCTGCTGAGGCAGACAATCTACCCTGTTTTCAACCCAAAAAGGGCAGAAAGGTGGAAATATGTTTTATAACACTCAGCTCTTTTTAACTTGGAGGCATGCTGACTCTCTGGCCTTATGCCCATGGAAAGAGACAAATGAGACGAAGCCTGTTTTTAGTCCTGTTCCCAGTTCTCCCCCACCTAAAAATGACAAAAAAGTAAACTCTCCCGTTGGAAAGAGGCCCTATTTCCTTCACCAGGTCAGAAGTTTAAATGAAAATAATTGGACACAGTCCTTAAACTGAGCATTTGCTTAAGAACAACTTGGCTGCTATTTTTGGTATTATAATAAGGAAATAAAGAATTTGTGGAGGAGTTTGAAAATTTCAAGTAAAGAAAGGAACCTTTGAAAGTTCCTATTGTCTGCCTCCAATATCATTATTACATTACAGTACCGATAGCAAAACAAAGAGTCAAACACATTCACCCTTTATTTGTTTGGGATATTTAGCATGAACCTCCCTGATTTCTACTGGCCTCCAAAAAATATTCTTCAATTTCAAATTTATAGAAAATTAGATACATTGTGCCGTGAAATGTAGAATATAGAATAGTATGTTCTCAAGTTAGAATATATGAAAACATTTGTGAGAAGTTAGTTTTCTTCAAATGTCTCAAGAATAATGATTTTTTTAAAAGATTTTATTTACTTATTAGAGGGAGAGAGAGAGAGAGCACGCACAAACAAGGGGAGCCACAGGCAGAGGGAGAGGGAGAAGCAGGCTTCCCATGGAGCAGGGAGCCCAATGCGAGGCTCGATCCCAGGACCCTGAGATCATGACCTGAGCCGAGGGTAGACACTTAACCCACTGAGCCACCCAGGTGCCCCAAGAATAATGATTATAGATTTCAAAGTTGTCACGAAAGGAAAAAGGTAAAGTCAGGTAGAAATGCTTAATTATTGGTGCCTCTTCAGTAGAACCTGCTTACCTCTGATGATCAGGATTGATTGAATCTTACACAGTGGCATCCAAATTGGAGTGGACACAAAGACCGCTTACAAGTTGGACAAAAGACACTGTGTTTTATTGGTTTATTTCCATTTGAAAGACTTCTGAAGAGATTTGCTCTTTTTTTTAACATTTAATAATATTGAGACTTTTTTTTAGAAGCAGTAAGGTTCACAGCAAAATGGACAGGAAGGTACAGAAATTTCTTGGATAGCCCCTGCCCCATTTGCAGAGATTCCCCCATTATTAACATCCCCCACATGAGTGGTACATTTGTTACAAATGATAAACTACATTGACACAGCATAATCACCCAAAGTTCATAGTTTATGTTACAATTCACTATTGGTGGTGTACATTGTGTGGGCTTGGACAGATGTACAATGATAGGTATTCATCATCATGGTATCATACAAAGTATTTTCACTGCCCTCAAAATCCTCTGTTCTCTACCCCTTCATCCTCTGCCCACCTCTAACCGCAATTGGTTCTTTTTTTTTTTAAGATTTTATTTATTTTATTTGACAGAGAGAGAGAGTGCACATGTACAAACAGGGGGAGCAGCAGAGGAAGATGGAGAAGGAGACTCCCCACTGAACAGGCAGCCCCACGTGGGGCTTTATCCCAGGACCCTGGGGTCATGACCTGAGCTGAGGCAGATGCTTCACCGACTGAGCCACCCAACTGATTCTTTTTTTTTTTTAAATATTATTATTATTATTATTATTTTAAAGATTTTATTTATTTTTTTGACAGAGAGAGACATAGCAAGAGCAGGAACACAAGCAGGGGGAGTGGGAGAGGGAGAAGCAGGCTTCCCGCAGAGCAGGGAGCCCAATGTGGGGCTCCATCCCAGGACCCTGGGATCATGACCTGAGCCGAAGGCAGACGCTTAACGACTGAGCCACCCAGGCTCCCCCAACTGATTCTTTTTAAGAGTTAAATTTGATACCGATGGAAGAGATAAAAAGAAAAACTCTATTGTCACACTGACTCTACATGACAACAGGCACAGCAGTGTGGATCCCCCAAAGTATAAAAAAAAACACCCAATTTTTTGACCCAAGTTACAGTTTTCCTGCATACTTTGGAGTAAAAAGAACTTTCAGTCATCCAGTCTCCACTCTACTTGTGAATCCCAATGATGGGACTCTCATCTTTTCTGGATTTTTTTCATCTGGACATCAAGTATAATATGCCTAAACTTACTTCCTTTTGCCTCAAACTTCCAAAATAACCTCTCTCTACAACCATATTCTGCAAAGAAGATAGGACTAGAGAGTCAGTTATTTTTCATCTGGTGTTATGATCAAATGTTTTGTGAAGAGTCTGTCAGGTTATTAGAAAAAGGCAGTGATGATCTGCAATAGTCAATAATTTTTGGAATTCTATAATGATAGTACTCCACTCAGGGAAACAGATGTCACATTTTCAGAAATTTTGATCAGGACAATACATTTTTGAAATGGTAATTTGTGAAAAGTTTAAATGCATACTTTTTAATACCACCATTCAATAATCTCATTATAATTTTATTAGTTTGTAAATGCAGCATATATGTTTAGAATATTTATATAATAGGGCTGATTAATAAATGCACCATTATAAATTTTTGAATAGGTGAAAATGAAAGGTAATGGAAAGATAAATTACTGGAAAATTTTCTCCCTCTATTGACTTTGTTGGGTCAAAATCAAAACAGTTTATGAAAAGAAAATTATCTTCATCTCTTCTTACCAAGGAGGATGGAGTGAGGCTTTGTCATTTTGACTTTACATATTTATTTACTTGCTAAAATAATCATTGTAGATATTTAGAGATAATTAGTCAGTCACTGGTTTTCTTATAAGAGAGATTGCCCACTGAGCCTATGGATAACTGCTGACCATGGATCCCAAGGCAAAATTTAGAATGATACCATAGATTCCACAAGCAAAAGCAAGTATTCATTTAGCTACATACAATTACTTAATATTAGTAAGAGTAAGTTATTACTAAGTGACAATTTTAAGCTCAAAACTACAAGAAAAAGAATGACAACATGATGAATAATTTGATGTTTTCAGTTCAAACACAACATATTCTGTGCAATAGGAATTTTTAAAATAATTTCTGCATTGTATATATACAAAATTAAGCATTTATGTTGAATAATACTTTCTTAAGTTTTCTTTTTCTTTTTTTTAAAAAGATTTTATTTATTTATTTGAGAGAGAGAGAATGAGAAGAGAGAGAGCACATAAGAGGAGGGAGGGTCAGAGGGAGAAGCGGACTCCCTGTTCCTTGCTCAGCCCGGGACTGCAGGATCATGACCTGAGCTGAAGGCAGTTGCCCAACCAACTGGGCCACCCGGGGCCCTTCTTAAGTTTTCTATCCTAGAGGTGTTATTCAACATGGAGAGGTAATGTTCCGCTTTGATAACATGATTGTATGCTATTTACAACATCGGTAAGGGTCTAGATGAATCAAAACAGCTTGACATAATAGTTAAGAACATGCTTTATTGAAGTATAATTTGACAAATAAAAAGAGGTGAAAAACTAGTTAAGAACATGAATCTGGGGCCAGACCAATTGGTCATCAATGTTGGCCCTATCACTTCTCTCTGTGTGTACTGGGATGAGTTTTACCCGATCTCTGAGATCCACTTTGCTATCTGTAACAAATGGCTAGTAGTTTCTGCTTCACGGAAATGTGCATAGTGCTGAAAGCCAGGGGGACATATCTGACTCATCAGAATTACTACATAAATGTTTAATTAATAAGGTCTAAAAAATGAAATCAATAAAGGACAAAGAAAACTGGCACACATAGAGAGATTTGTAATAATTTTACCATAATATAAATCACTCAATTTAATTTTTAATAATATACAGTTATATTGCATTGCCAATGATTTGATAAGTCATTTAAAATTTTTATTTGCATCATGGCTTTTTCAAAGTGGTCTTTTAACTATTTGTTAGTATACAAATATCAAATAAACCAACAACTTTACTTTGCTCTTGAAACTTTGATAGATTAAAGGAGAGAAAATGATGAACTGTTATCCCTTTCTCTAATCAACTACACAAGACCAGAGCTGTCATGTTGGCTCTCAGCATATCAAGAAACTGAAACAAAACTTTTAATACCTTCCAATTTGACCAAAAGTGTTTTTCATATGAGAAATATGATAATAAACACTTCACATAATTTTAAAATATGACGATGACATTATCCTTGCATATATCTGATTACAAAAATACTTCCAGAGCTTGTCAGTTGAAAAGTAGCCAAATATCAAAGATAATCTATTATCCTGCACATCTTTGCATTTGCCAGTTATACCTAAGACTTCTGAATTCCTTTTGTTATTAGCAAAAATAAGTGGGATAATAAATGCTTGAGAGATGTTATTTGAAAAATAATTTCTGAATTCTGCAGTTTACTTTGCAAAGTAGAGAGATCTATTGAGATTGCATTTTAATATTCCAGCTCTATTTCCTTCTGTCTCTTTCCCTCTTTCTCTCTCACACACATACGCATGTGTGTGTGTAAGTAATTTGATCTTAAAAATGCTTATCTAATTACAGATTTGAATGATTTTCCAAATATTATTGCACAATTCATTGAATTATTTATTTCTTCTGTTTTATTTGAATACAGGTTTAGATACATTAAAGTATCGTGAGTTTCATCTGTTCTACCATAATGGAGGCTCAGCACCAAATTAAGTGTTCTCCAATTCAATAATATTCTAGCCCCCCCTTTTTTTTTTTTAAAGATTTTATTTATTTACTTGACAGAGACACAGTGAGAGAGGGAACACAAGCAGGGGGAGTGGGAGAGGGAGAAGCAGGCTTCCCGCTGAGCAGGGAGCCTGATGTGGGGCTCGATCCCAGGACACCGGGATCATGACCCGAGCGGAAGGCAGACGCTTAACGACTGAGCCACCCAGGCACCCCTATTCTAGCCCACTTTTTAGGAAAATTGAGCCAAGGCTTAATTTTATGCAACCACAGTTTTGTTTCCTCACTAGTGGTGGCATAATGATTTTATTAGCTTAAGGCCACACTCAATAGTTTTGAAACATGCACATTCCCTGAGCTTTAATATAACACATGGCCTCTACCGGCTTACTCTGTGCATTGCATGGGTTCTGAAATGTACATGTGGGATAACAACAGATGAGTCTCAAAGAATTAGCTTTTGTAGAAACTGGATGTTTATGCTATGCTCATTACCCACTAGCTGGCTTGTTGGCCTAAAGTTTTTGATTGAAGGCACCAAAAGTAATTTTGTGACTTCATGTTTTTCCTAGAAATCTTTCCTGCATGCATTAAGACAATATAGGTATGTGTAAATAGTTATTTCCTAGGGGGACAGATTTAGAAAGATAGTATAGTTAATATTCAAATGCATTTCTGTGAAGGCTGGAAATAATTAAAAAATTTCCTTCTGATTGCTATACATATTTTTTATTTTTATTTATTTATTTATTTTTTAAAGATTTTATTTATTTGACAGAGAGAGACACAGCGAGAGAGGGAACACAAGCAGGGGGAGCAGGAGAGGGAGAAGCAGGCTTCCCGCAGAGCAGGGAGCCCGATGTGGGGCTTGATCCCAGGACCCTGGGATCATGACCTCAGCCGAAGGCAGATGCTTAATGACTGAGCCACCCAGGTGCCCCATATACATATTTTTAAAAATCATACAAAATCTTAATCAATTGAAAAGACTCATCAAAAATAAAATATATAAAAGAATGAAAATAATTTTGATTTTTTGTCTTTCTAATTTAGGACTTAGACATTTGGAAGTATAGTGGTTTAGAGGTAATCTTTATCACAGATAGTAGATAAACACCCCAAATTTTTCTCACTTATGTCTTCTCTGAAATGCAGTAAGAATGGTATTACTGAAGGTAAACACTAACAATGCCATAATTTGTCAGTTTCTGTGCATTATGTGAGTCACTAGTGTGTGTATGCTTTTTTTTTTTTTAAAGATTTTATTTATTTATTTGAGAGAGAGAGAATGAGAGAGAGAGAACACATGAGAGGGGATAGGGTCAGAGGACAAAGCAGACTCCCTGCCCAGCAGGGAGCCCAACGCGGGACTCGATCCAGGGACTCCAGGATCATGACCTGAGCCGAAGGCAGTCGCTTAACCAACTGAGCCACCCAGGCGCCCATGTGTGTATGCTTTTCGTGCGTGTGTTTATATATGAGAGAGAGAGAAAGAGAGAATGAGGAAGTGCAAGGTAAATAAGAAAGATTATCCAGTGTATTGTTTTGCAATATTGATAGCTTATTATAAACGAAAGACCACACTTTATTCAGATTTCCCTTGTTTTTCCCTAATGTCTTTTTTTGTGTTTCAGGAGCCTATCCTGAATACCATATTGCATTTAATCATCATGTCTCCTTAGGTCACTTTTGGCTGTAAAATTTTCTCAGACTTTCCTTGTTTTTGATTTTGTTTTTGAGGAATATTGGTCAGTTATTTTGCAAAATGTCCCTCAATGGGATTTGTCTTATTTTTTTCTCTCATGGTTATATAGGGTCATGTATTGGGGAGAAAAATCACAGAGGTAAAATGCCATTCTCGTCACATCATATCAAAGGTATATACTACCAATATGATTTATCTCTATTGATTTTAACTTTGGTCACCTGGGTATAGTTATTTTCTACCATTTTCATATCATTATCTTTGGAAGGAAGTCATTATGGATCATTCTAATTATGTATTTACCATTATAGCACCATTTCAACTAGTTACAGAGCACTATAAAGAGATCCCCTGTTCAATGCCCTGCTCTCAATTCCCTGAAAACCACTGCTCTGTTTACTATCTCTATAATTTTGCCTTTCCAGAGTATCATATAAGTGGAATCATGTATTAGGTAGTTTTTTCAGACTGGCTTCTTTATCTTAGCCACATGCTTTAAAAATTTATCCATCAAAGCGTGACTTGATGGCTCATTGCTTTTTATCACTAAACAGTATTCCATTGTATAAATGTACCATAGTTTGTTTATCCATTTGCTTTTAAAGGACATCTTCATTCTTCCAGTTTTTGAAAATTATGAATATGCTGTTATAAACATTTGAATGTAGGTTTTTGTGTGGACCTAAGTTTTCAAATCTGAGTATTTTCTTTTTTTTTTTTTAAAGATTTTATTTATTTATTTTTGAAAGAGAGAGAGAATGAGAGAGAGAGCACATGAGAGGGGGGAGAGTCAGAGGGAGAAGCAGACTCCCTGCCGAGCAGGGAGCCAGACGGCCAGGGGACTCGATCCAGGGACTCCAGGATCATGACCTGAGCCAAAGGCGGTCGCCCAACCAACTGAGCCACCCAGGCGCCCCTCAAATCTGAGTATTTTCATCTGATAAAGAGAAGATAATGATTTGTTGTATCTGACAAAATGTTTTGAAAATTGTGCTGTTGAATCAATTGCAACACCAATATTTCTTTCTTTCTTTTTTTTTTTTTT
Source organism: Mirounga leonina (assembly GCF_011800145.1). NCBI lineage: Eukaryota > Metazoa > Chordata > Mammalia > Carnivora > Phocidae > Mirounga > Mirounga leonina. Next base: position 104,573,574 of record NW_023270268.1, read on the forward strand.
TGAAGATTTTATTTATTTGACACAGAGAAAGACAGCCAGAGAGGGAACACAAGCAGGGTGAGTGGGAGAGGGAGAAGCAGGCTTCCCGCGGAGCAGGGAGCTGGATGCGGGGCTCGATCCCAGGACCCTGGGATCATGACCTGAGCCGAAGGCAGATGCTTAATGACTGAGCCACCCAGGCACCCCAACACCAATATTTTTAAGTATCATCATTTCATAAGTGGTTTATTAATGACCTAATAAGCATTCCAGTATCTTATAGTATCTAATATAAAAATTGCTAAGTGATATATACAGTACTGTTTCCTGAGGAAATATATTTGCTTTGATCATTAATAGAAATATATGTATATTTGAATAATTTTGGGTTTGACAGTTATATCAGAAATGAGTTGATGTCAAGAAATATTCTTGGTAAGAAAATTATAAGTCTTAATCAGAAGAAAGCTTTAATATGGTTTCCCTTTACCAATGAGCTTTTGAATACTTAGAATAGTTCTTATTATCAAACTGATGGTGAGAAAAGTATCCAAACAGATATCCTTCAATCATTTTTATCTCTTAGACATGTCAACAACAACAAAAATTGGTTTTCAATATGGCATACAATATTACAAAAACTAAAATGAACAAAATATGATCCCCTGCCTTAGACAGATTAGGCGATGTCATAGACATGTCGATAGTTACTTGGCAATGTGGCAAAGACTGTAATAAAGATATGTAGGATATGTTACAGGAATATACAAGAAGGGACTTACACTGGAAGGAACATTTAAATCGAATTTATATTATGTAGAAGTATATCAGGCTGGGAAATATAAAAGAAATGCAAGGGGGTGAGTGGCAAAAGCATTCTAGACAGAATGAACACTGTTTTGAAATGAATGATATTTTTGGAGATTAATCATTTGATATGACTGTAACACAGTGTGGAGGGATTAGAAAAACCAGAATGAGAGGAGATAATGAAGGGTCTTATATATTTTATGAAGGGATATATATTTTATCTTGTAGGCCATAGTGAAAATGTAAATATTTGTTTTTAAATTAAGGAATGCTTCACTCTTTAATTGGAATTCTGTGATATACTGTAAGTAATTCATTTGACATAATGGATCATATCCTTGTTGGAAATCATGTTTTTGTCATTCCATTTATTATTTTATTTACACATTTGTTTTGTTATGTTATATTTTGTTTTGCTTCACTTTTTCTCATCTTACATAATTCCTGACCTCTCTTTGCCTCTGTTCAGCTGTGTCCAAGTTTAATTTTATATGGAAAGAACACTTTTTATACATAAAGAAACATTCTTTCTTATTTGACAGATATCACATGTGTCACTCTTTCAGATACCAAAATCTTGGTAAAGGATTCTAAATCTAAAAGCTTCAGAATCTAAAAGCTGTATCAATCCATAGATCTTACTCAAGGGGCTATCACATTCTTGCACAACTCATTTGAATCTTATGTTTTGGACCAGTTATACTTGATCATAATACCTAACTTTATTACTATAGATTTGGATCTGTGAAACCACAATGACTTTCTTATTTTATAGGAAACACAGAGTGAGAGGTGAAATAGAACCAGTCAAGAAATAAATGATTCACAGATATTGGTCTCAGTGGACTAAAGTTCCCTCTGTTTATTCATATCTTTAGCTTAGTGTTTCCCAGGGGAAGGAGTGGCTGCCTTCTCTCTGAGAACATTCCCTGGGCTTGGCCTGAGGTCGATAGCGGTGAGAGGAGCTGTTCCAGAAACTTTGTTTGCTTTGTTAGTTAAAAAAAAAATACATAGCAAACAGAGAACATCAGTTATAGAGTTATACACTTCTTTAAAAAGTGCTAATCATAAAAGAAGGGGGAGGGTGAGATGAACAGAATAGTAAGTGACACTCAAGACAATGTGGTTTTGATAAGGATTACTGTATTATAAACACATTTAGATCAGATGAAATATACTTTTGTAAGAAGATTGTTTTGTGAGGAGATAAATGTTTTTCATCTTGAATTATGGGTATTAAATATGACTTCTGAAACTGCTGAGCTTCACATTTTAGACAATTTAAACTCAAGAAAAAATAATAATAAAACATGTCCCCAAACCCAACCCCCCCAAAATGTGTGGATAGCAACTGAGAATGTAAATAATCTAACTTCAAAAAGTAAATTCCTTCTCACTCAGGACATTATTATTAATAATTGAAACTATGCAGCTCCCCTGTGGGTATTATTATAACTTACTTAGAAAACAAATGTGAAATAGATGTTTGCACTTTCTTAAGTATGTAGTAATAACTGAGAGCAAAGATCCAACTGACGCCTGGTGGGTCAATGGGCAATGGATGTATCCACTTCTGAGAGGCAGTGAACAACAAAAAAATGGTACAAATAAGAAAAAGTTATTTTTTCTGACCCATGAAATAATTACACAAAATATTCTGGAAAGGCAGATGGTTTAACTTTAACAACCCGCACCTAGAAGACAGAGCATTTAAGGATCCACTGACTGGATAGAATTACAGGGAAAATATTTTCTCAAGAACAAATTGCATTGAACAAAGTAACTGGCAAAGCAGATGCTTCAGGAGGGGTATAACTTTGTTCCTGAGCAAAAATGTTTGTATGTAGTCAGTTTGTGGACCCACTCTTCTGGTCTTTAAATTTCTTTCTACTTGTCAGAAATGTCCAAGAATACACACTGAGTATAGGTTCTTGTTTCTTTCCTGCTGGGGTTATTTAGTACATAGGGAAATACTTTCAACACTCCAATGTGGGTGGCGGTTAGGAGGGACCTCCTTCATAGTCTTCTTTCAGAATTAGAAAGGAAAGTGATTTTAAGCTTTGGTGTCAAAAGCACATGTTTTATGACAATACTTTAGAGGAAAGAGAGCAGGATACACATATGCTACAACAAGGAAGGAAAATCACTTTGTTTCTTTTTCTTCTTCTTTTTTTTTACTTTGTTTCTTAAATACTAAAGAAAAATCATATTTGCTGAGTAAAATCAATCACAAAGGTAATCTCAGTCATCTACTTACCTACTGTTTGAATTTCCGAAAGTCTTTTGTGCTGTTATTGCTCTGGTCTAAATTAACATTTATGTCTTAAGCGTGGAGCTACTTGTAAAGGGTTAAAATACATTAATTTTTTTCCCTTACATTTGCAGAAACACTATTATTATAGGAAAGAAAGGCTTAGAAAAAAGAAAAACACAGAAAATTACCTAAGTCCACTACCTTAACCCAACAATCTTCATGGACATTTATCTTTCTATATCTTAAGGACTTAAACCATTGATTTATTTTCCTTTTTTCTTTTAAATTTTCCTTTTTCCCTTGTCCCTCAGCCTCTTATATTGACATAAAAACACACTGATATTTTTAATGAAACTCCATTTTTTTTTTTTTTTTTTTGCTTCAGAAACATTTCAGCATTCCTCATGTACAAAATTGGCATCGTACATATTGGAATTTTAATAGATGAATTGGCTTTTCATTTGCTAAAGTAGGTCTATCATTTTAGTTATAAAACTCTGCATTTAACTAACTAAATAAAATAAATTATCATGCCAGATGAACCCCATTTTCCAAAACTAAGAATGAAAATAAATTTTGAATTCTCTGTATACAGAATTACTCTAAACTTAATGAATGCACACTGTGGCATAATTACACGTAATTTGTTCAAAGGGCAATATTACCTAACGAAAGCTATAAAAACATCAAGGTAATTTTCTCCTTAAGCTATCAAAATTCTAAATATATTTTCAATAATCTTGTAGCTTTTAAAAATCACATGAGAGAATTTACTGTCTAGGACATCTGTGGCATTTTCTAAAAATCAGAAAACATTTTACACATCATGTTAACCAAGCAAAAGCACACCAAATGAAGAAAAAAGAACACCTTTTGATTTTTTAAATTCTGAATGATATACAAAATGTTCATGACACATGACTGTTCTATGTCCTCTAGTCACAGAATCTAAAGCATCTTCAGCACCTATAGCAATTATACTGCAACCATAATCCCATTTTGAAAGTCTATGGTCAACTAATCTTCAACAAAGCAGGAAAGACTATCCAATGGAAAAAAGACAGTCTCTTCAATGAATGGTGCTGGGAAAATTGGACAGCCACATGCAGAAGAATGAACCTGAACCATTCTCTTACACTATACACAAAGATAAACTCAAAATGGATGAAAGACCTAATATGAGACAGGAATCCATCAAAATCGTAGAGGAGAACACAGGCAGCAATCTCTTCGAGCTTGGCCATGGCAACTTCTTGTGAGACACATCTCTAAAGGCAAGACAATCAAAAGCAAAAATGAACTATTGGGACTTCAACAAGATAAAAAGCTTCTGCACAGCAAAGGAAACAGTCAGCAAAACTAAAAGGCAACCTATAGAATGGGAAAAGACATTTACAAATGACATATCAGATTAAGGGCTGGTATCCAAGATCTATAAGGAACTTATCAAACTCAATACCAAAAAAAACAAATAATCCAGTCACGAAATGGACAGAAGACATGAACAGACACTTCTCCAAAGAATACATACAAATGGCCAACAGACACATGAAAAAATGCTCAACATCCCTTGTCATCAGTGAAATACAAATCAAAACCTCAATGAGATATCGCCTTACGCCAGTTAGAATGGCTAAAATTAATAAGACAGGAAACAACAGACATTGGCGAGGATGTGGAGAAAGGGGAACCCTCTTACACTGTTGGTGGGAATGCAAGCTGGTATAGTCTCTCTGGAAAACAGTATGGAAGTTCCTCAAGAAGTTAAAAATACAGCTACCCTATGACCCAGAAATTGCACTACTGGGTATTTACCCCAAAGATACAGATGTAGTGAAACATAGGGGCACCTGCTCCCCAATGTTCATAGCAGCAATGTCCACAATAGCCAAATTGTGGAAGAAGCCGAGATGTCCTTCAAGAGGTGAATGCTTAAAGATGTGGTTTATATATACAATGAAATATTACTCAGCCATCAGAAAGGATGGATACTTAACATTTACATCAAGGGTATTATGCTAAGTGGAATATGTTAATCAGAGAAAGACAATTTTCATATGGCTTCACTCATATGTGGAATGTAAGAAATAGTGCAGAGGAACATAGGGGCAGGGAGGGAAAACTGAATGGGAAGAAATCAGAGAGGGAGACAGACCATGAGAGACTCTTGACTCTGGGAAACAAACTGAAGGTTGAGGAAGGGGAAGTGGGTGGGGAGATGGGGCAACTGGGTGATGGGCATTAAGGAGGGCACATGATGTGATGAGAACTAGGGTGCTATACACAACTGATTAATTATTAAACACTACATCTAAAACTAATGATTTATTTATATATGTTGGCTAATTGAATTTAAATAAAAAAAAAGAAAGTATATTTAAGGAGGCTGGTACATAGCAACTCAAAACTAAAGTGCTTCATTTGTGGTCTTTATCCTATTCCAAGATATTCACATAGAAACTGGTGTCTATTTTATTTTATATGATTTTATTTATTAATATATTTTCTCTCTTCATTTATCTCATCTACTTCATCTACATCATCAGTTGCTTTTGGTGGCTCTTTTGGGATATTTGAAACTCTCTTTAGACTTCAACTGCATCACCATTCATAAAACTCTTAATTGTTTGCCTTACCATTGACAGAGTGCTTCTAAATATTATTGAAATCATTGTGCATTTGAGTCCATTTCTCTTCCCCTAATAGATATGTCTGCATGTGTGGCACCCTTGTGAGGCAGATTCTGAACTGAATAGGAAGAACCTTGGGTAGTTTGAGAGGATGAGATCACATTATTTTAGCTCTCTTTTACCTGGTCCATAATTTTTCATATCCTGTCATGTCAAAGTTTTGATGAAGTCTACTTTATTTCTGAAACATCTTAGAAATTTTTGCAAAGCTACAAGGTACTTTTGGATTGCTTTTCATTTTCGTCATCCACTGTCTCTGCAAAGCAGGAATTTGCATACATCTCACCATGTCTTTTTTTTAAATACATTTTAACATGAGTTCCCCATAATTTCTATTTGGAGATGTATTTCTGTACTCTACTTCCCCAGTTTCTATTTGGTCTGTATATTCTTTTAATAACTGCACAAGTAGCTTGTGTATAATTAGCTTTCTGCATATCTGTTTTTTTCTCTCACATGCACACACATGCTCACAGTGCACACACACACACGTACACACATGTGGAACATACAGCCCATCTCCTCACTAACATCTGATTCCTTTAGTGTGTGGAGGAACAGGAACAGAACACTTGAGGAAATCAATGTGTGTTTATTTTTAAAGAAAGTGATATTAGTCTTTGTAGCAAGACATTAAAGAACATATCATTTTCACCATTCTAGTTTATGTAACTATTGCCTAAAGCACTTTTAATGGTAAAATTTATGTGTTTTACCCTCTTCTTGTATTCCCATTTTGTGATGGAATATAGGCAAAATAATTAACATAAAAAATTTTGCACATAATTTTCACATGCTATTTGATTGTTTTGAAGCCAGTATGACTGTGAATCATGAAAAGATTTACATAAATTCTTTCTTTAAAAATTGCAAAAAAAAATTGCAGGTAGTCAACACTTGTATTTTAAACTTCCTTACACTAAAGACAAATATAGCTTGAACCTTTTACTTAACTTGCAGTGAATACCTATCCTAAATTTTTGACTAAAATTTTTATCAGAATTGAATAAAACTTCCCTATAATGTTAATAAAATTAACCAATATATTAGAGTCAGAATTAAAGTAGCTTAGAGTTTAATGAAAAGCATGATAATAGTCTCATTCCTAGATCACAGTAAACCATGCGTATTTTTGACAATGCTAATTGACAGATATATGTTAAATACTGGTGATCAACTTAGAACTCTTTATCTGAATTCAAAAAAATCACTGTATCAATTTAGATCTTTTGTCATTTATATGACTCCCTTCCTCTTCCCTTCCTTTCCTTTTCTTTCAGCAAACCGAACTCATTATTAGATTTTCTGATATAATAATGCCATATACATAAACATACATTTTTATCTAAATATTTGCTTTATGTGTCTCAGTTCAAATTGTTGAATAGTTGTCAACCAGCATTCTGTGAAGAAAACTCAAATCCTTCTCATTTTATGCTTTAATTATAGTTATAAATATACTGTAACTAATATATACTCTAATAAATGTGCCCAATACTAAGTGTAATTTCTGTTAATATTTTCATTGATTTAATTATTGTAACAGCTATGTGTTATAAAATTATGTGATATCATATATGAAAATACAGATGGTGCTATCTAATGTTCATCTCATTAGAATTGCTAATTTGTAATAGAGTCCTTGGGACTTTCCACTTGTTCTGAGATATTTGATAATTCACTTGACATAGAAATATCACTTATATCCATAAAAAAGATAGTAACTTGTGACTCTTTTTCAATGAGTCTCTTTTTGAACCTCTCTTATTTAAAGGCAATGATGCATTTTATATGTAACTCAGGAATAACAATTTCAAAATGAGTTGACCAATCAGCTAATACCACTGTAAACTCTATTATAAACTTTTCAATGTACTTAAATTTTGCAATAAAATCTTCCAAATATTATTGATCTTAAATCATTTAATAGAGGGATGTGTAGCTCTTTGGCATAACCCAGGCATCTCTTGCTACTGCATCATTTTTTTTTTCCTTACTAACTGTTCTTTGTTCTCCTCTGACTATTTTCATCACAAATCTCTCTGATAGTTTATATATGTTACAGTTAGTTTATACAGCCAGCACTTTAGTTTTTAACCATGGCTATATATGTGTATATATGTGTATTGACTCTTTTTTGTGGGAGGTCAGAGGACAGAGTTCTTTGCATGCCTGCCTCTACCTGCCTCATCCACTTATCTTTTGGGAATCTGTAAGTTGAGAAATTTTCAACATTTGGTCTCCATGTCTCTAAGTAACCAGAATTGTTGGGGATAAGAATAAAGTAGCCTTAAAAACTCAGTATGATTGACTTGGAGCTATTTATACTCCACTTCTACCAAGAAGGGTTTGAAGCCAGGCCCTCCAAGTGTTTCCTACTCAAAAGCTGTTTCCCAGACCTGGAGGAACACGTATCTCTGTGGTCAGAGATGAGCAAAGGAGAAATCTGCTCAGGCTACTCCATTCCTTTTTTTTTTTTTTAAGATTTTATTGATTTATTTATTTGAAGAGAGAGAGTGAATGCCTGTGAATGGTGGGAGGGGTAGAGGGAGAGAAAGAGAGAGAATCCCAAGCAGACTCAGTGCTTAGCCTGGAGCCACTCCAGGCTCACTCTCACAATTTTGAGATCATGACCTGAGCCTAAACCAAGAGTCAGATGCTTAACAGACTGGGCTACCCAGGCACTCCTCCAAGGGAACAATTTTGACACGAAACATAATTTAGAAAGAAATCTACAGAAGATAAAAATTTAGGCTGAATGGGATAGTGCAGAATTTCTTAAAAACTCTATTAAAATGGCATGAAAAGAAACGACTAAAACTGGCAATTGTAATCCCAACCAAGTCACCATTATACGTCTCATTCCTCTAGAATGGAGTAGAAATGTGGTAGATTTTTTATGCTTTAAGTATTAGAAAAACACTAAATTGAAACATTGAATACAGGTGACCTGAATTATTGTTTTGGATTTTTCACCAGTGTGGACAAGTTACTTAATCATGGAGCTCATTACTTTATTTTTATGGCATTACATAAATTTCAAAAGTTGGAATGTAAGGACCCTAATATTCTTCTTAAAGTTTTAAAATATAAATTTGGATGTTTCAGAATTTTTTCTTTTCTTCCAAATTTAAGCCATCTCCTTTCATCCACAGCTTGATGTTTGATTTCTTTATCACTAAGAGATGGGAAAGAGATATGTATGTAGGAAATGGGACTGGCTTTAAGCACAGGAAGATTTCATGGCAGCCTGCAATTTCATCATTAGTATTTCATCCCTCAGTGTTAAGATATTATGCATGCATAAAACCCTGGTTCAACTTATGGGAGATATTGAACATGGAATGATTAAAGTCTATAATAAATTAATTTACTAGGATAACTAATTGGTTCCTAAAGACATGACTGTGGAACACATAGATTTTAATATGGGATGGTCACTTGGGATATACCTAGAGGTAAGATGTGGCTACATCTGAATGGTAAAAGCCAGAGGGTATGCATATCAACAAAAAAGAGTCTTGCATCAGGGGCATTTGGTCATTGTATCCTTCCTGGTGTATACCTATATCTAAGTATCCCAACTTGTTATCCTGTTCCCAGCCTGGCTTTCTTCTAAAACTCCCTCTCTGCCATTTCCAGAATGCTCCTTCAAAGATATTACATTATTGCAGAGAATGTGTGTATTTCTTAGTTCCTGAGAGAATCTCCATAGTCCGCCTTATCCCATTCTCTGTCTTGCAACTCTTTCCTTTCATGACAACGATCTTGAATTACTTGAATTTCCTCAAACAGAATGTCCTTGCTGCCTCTGTGCCTTTGTACATGATATTATAATTGCCTGAATTACTCTTTCCACCCTTTTATTTTCTACCTCATTAACTCTTTACTAATTTTTATAGTTACAGCTAAAATATCTCCTATGTGAGGATTCCTTGGAGTCACCAAAACTGAATAATCATTTTTCCTTTATTTTATTTCTTTATATGATACATATTTCAAATGCTTTAGTGCCATACTTTATTGTAAATAGCTGATTAAATCTCTGCTCCTTGATAACAGGGCCTGTGTCATATTTGTCTTAACATTCTTAGTTCTCTGCATTATGTAGGATACATAGCAGTGACTCAGTACATCTTTGCCTAATACAAGTGACCGAGTTCAGAAACTAGTCTTTGTCTAAATTGCAATGATAAGAGAACTTATAATTCTTAGTTTAATCCTGAGGAATAATTGATTAGGAATTCAAATTTTTCACTTTATTATTTTCTTTAATCTCCTGACCTTTAAAATGCGATTAAAAATTCAGACACTGTAGAATATTCATTAGTTTCTGAAGTTGGCAATTAGACAACTGTTAGACTGGTCCCACTGTGTGCCATGAACTGGATTCCCTGGGAAACGAACTCTGAGGTGGGAATGTCTATGCAGACTATTTATTGGAGAATGCTACTGGGAACAATTTCCTCGGAGGAAAGAGAGAAGCAGGATTGTGGAGAGAGAGAATTTGAATTATGGTGCAATTGCACCAAAGGCCTTGGCTTATCGCTAGAGGAGTCCTAGAGCTTGGAGATGTAGATGTAAATTTGGAGATGTCTTAAACTGGGATGTTCTCTGATTGGGATGTTCCAGAGAAGGAGTGTAATCCAGGGTGAGATAGCACCTCCTCTATGGAAAATTCCTAGGGAGGTCTGAGTTGTAACTCTCAGCAACAAACAGCCAACAATTAATGAATGTTTTGGCTAGTCCTTTACCTAGGCCTCAGTCTCTAATGAGGGTGATGAATTGGTAGGTAGGACTAGCTGGTGTCTGAAGCTCTTTCCATTCTTTCTACAATGCAGTTCTCTGCTTTTCTTAATGTACTCTTCAACTCTTTGTTACTATAGCCACTGGCTTTTATCTTATTTTTATGAGCAGCAGCTTCGCAAAAATAATTGGAAAAGGTAATCATTTAGAACCACACTAAAACAGATAGCTCACAAATAAGTACAATTAAGCTATTGTGTTTATTTACAGGCTGCTGTTAAGATAATTAAAGAGAGAAAGTAATATTGTGCTTAGACAGGAACAGTGGGAAGAGGCGGTTGGGCTTGTAGAACAAATTAAGCCACAGAATATACTTTACTGGAAAATATGACTCTTATCAACATGTTTTCACTTAACTGCACTGACTAAAGCAATTTTCAGTGATAGTGACTCCTTCTGGCTCTTTATATCCATCACTATCTTTTTCTCACTGCAACATTTTTAATAAACAAACTCTGTTGGATGACAACTTTAGGAAAACATCATGTGGAAGCCAAGGAGAACAACAAACTGAGGTGAAAGTAATCATCCTAAAGCAATTAAAATTATGAGCTTTGGATTATAATTTATTGTAAATGGTACATTTGGGGCCTCAGGAATTTTTCAAAGGAAGGGTCAAATTGGTAGCCAGAGAGACATAGAAGGGAAAATTCCCCATATGAATACTCCCTTCTTTCAAAAGAAGGAGAAATAAGATTTAAAGGCAAGTTTTACGATGTTGTCATAGGAGCTGGGTGTTGTTTTGTTTTGTTTTTAGAATTTGATTTATTTTGCGTTAGGCATTATTTGTCCCATTTAATCCTCTGTTTCACTAGAAACACTACTAGAACAGTCTTGGATTGTCAGTGTTGAACTCTGATTGGAAATCATAATAGGTCCTGGAGGAATCAAGATATATGGTGTCTCTAAAGTTGTTGTTGTAAATGTATGTCAGTATTTCTTTTCCCAAAGTCATAACTTTCCACCATTGTAAAACTTTGTGTGTGTGCGTGTGTATAAATAATATGTCTCTATATAGATATCTCTATGCTCACCTACATTGTCTCATGACCTGTCTCAGCAGAGAGTCATTTATAAAAGAAAATACAAGTCAGATATTAAAATAAAAGGCTTGAAAGGAACGGTGTGTTTTACACAAAAGATGAAAAATAGAGAAATGCTTTGCATGACACATAGTAAAATGTCTTAATTTCTCCCTTCTCATCAGAGTCCCCAAAACCTCTTCTGTCACTAGAACTGCTCCCCAAATAGCTGTCAATCCCTCCTTTTTTTTTTTTTTTTAAGATTTTATTTATTTGACAGAGAGACACAGCGTGAGAGGGAACACAAGCAGGGGGGAATTGGGGAGGGAGAAGCAGGCTTCCTGCTGAGCAGGGAGCCTAGTGTGGGGCTCAATCCCAGGACCCTGGGACCATGACCTGAGCCAAAGGCAGACGCTTAATGACTGAGCCACCCAGGCGCCCGCTGTCCTCCCCACCCTCATCTCTGCTGGCTCTTCTGTCTCTTCCTACTCCTCCCTCCTCATTGTGGGTTTTATTCCATTCTGACGTACGCATGCCGGGTAATTCAACTTAGCTTCTTTCTTTTTGTTGCAACTCTCTCCATCAAGCAGGACAATAAAAGGCAAAGAAACCTGCTAGTTAAAACCACATTCTGCCACAAACAAAGTGCACAGGATAAGGTTTTGAGTAACCCAAAACTGCTATTTCAGTATCTATTACACATAATTTTGCCTGTCATTAGCATCCCACAATTTTACACTAATTAGACATCCAGTACAAAGGCCAATGAAGGAGGATTATACTTTCAAATATCTTCTAGAGAAGAGATGGTGTGTGAGGACATCCTATGGGTTGGCTACAATAGGATGATGTAATATAACATTTCCAGAAGGCACCCATATTAAAGAAAGCTTCTTTTCTGGGGCACCTGGGTGGCTCAGTCATTAAGCATCTGCCTTCGGCTCAGGTCATGATCCCAGGGTCCTGGGATGGAGCCCCGCATCAGGCTCCCTGCTCGGCAGGAAGCCTGCTTCTCCCTCTCCCACTCCCTCTGCTTGTGTTCCCTCTCTCACTGTGTCTCTCTGTCAAATAAATAAATAAAATCTTTAAAAAAAAAAAAGAAGGTTTCTTTTCTTTTTTTTTTTAAGATATTATTTATTTATTTATTTGACAGAGAGACAGAGAGCACAGGTAGGCAGAGCGGCAGGCAGAGGGAAAGGGAGAAGCATGCTCTCTGCTGAGCAGGGATCCAGACGTGGGGCTTGATCCCAGGACCCTGGAATCATGACCTGAGCCGAAGGCAGATGCTTAACCGATTGAGCCACCCAGGTGCCCCTAAAGGTTTCTAAAAAGAGAGCTGGATGGTTTAGTTAATGTGGAAGAGATGGCCCCAGGACTTTTTCATCTGCAAAGATGGTCCTCATAACTGATTCTACTTCCTCTAGAACTGACTTTCCTGAACTGACTAGTTTAGATGTATATATTTAAAATTCTCAAAGCCCTCCGTTTTATATAATTCCTTTTATAATATTGGAATAAACTGCCATTTTTTTGTTTTAGTTGATACCATGTTTCCTTCTTAACTATGCCTCATTTGTCTCTTCTCTCTGTCATAAAATTAATTTTAATTATTTCTGTCTCAGTGGTCTTTGAACTGTTATCCTCTCTCATAGATGAGGACAATGAGCTCAAAAAAGTTAAGGGGCACATTGATGAATATACTCTAGAATAGCTGAGACAGTTACTAAGTTCCTTTTTTTTATTTTTAAATTCAGTACCGTGTTCATTATACCTCAGAATCGTATTCAAAAGGGCAAAACTAGGACATAAGCCAGGAGAATAGGCTGTGGCTAAATGGTCCACATAAAGAAAGAATAACAGTGGATGGAATGGGTATGGGAGGTGGGGAGGCTGAATAAAGAGACTTATCAAACCAACAAACCACATTTATTGCATTTCTCCCTGTAGCAGAGATGGTCTTTGAGGTGTGGACTGCCTTTAACATAAAAGAAAAAGAAGGTTTACATAGCAGATTTATTTCTAACGCATCAAACACTGTGGTCTGAGGACAGCAGGGTGGAGGGAGAGGGCCTGTTTAATCCATACCGTTGGTCTTGTCTCATCTGTGAAGCAGATATGTTCTCATGTTTCATGCTTTGGGAACTCTGTCTAGTTGTATGGTAGGAATTTTAGAATCATATACATACATGTGCTATCAAATGATTTTAGTATCTCAAAATGTTTTTATACCCAACATTCTTTAAAATTTTATATCTGCTTGTAGCTAGAAAATGTATTTCAAGAAATATTTGTCTCCATTCCAACCCATTCCCTCAGGTCTCTGACATTACTTCTCCCTTCCTTCCATGGTGTTTTTTCATGAGATAGGATCCAAAGCCTTTTCCTTTATTGCTCTTGGCATCTGGAGGAAACTTCTTGCATTTCTCTGCATCATTGACGCTATCTCTTCTTCTTTTCATATAGTTCTTGAAAGTCTCTTCTCTCTTGCCTAAAGCTCTCTTAATTTTCTTCTCCCTTGTGGTTATTTAACTGTGTAATTGTATTACTTAACTTTATCAATCATTTTGAGATTCTGTGTAAGTCACAGTGTGAATAAAATGCTCATTGAACTTGGTTTGTGAGTTCAATGGAAAGTTTTACTAAACAGAAGTTGGAATAAGTTGGATTCTTTCCTGATCTTTAGTGTTTTCAATTTAAGCTAACATGATACAGGAAAGGAAAAATTGCTCCTACATTATCAACTTAACCTTTTTTATTTTGCATATATACTTGATTATTCATCAAATATGTTAACTGCCCTCCTTTTTTTTTCAGGGAGTTCTTCTAAACATTACAATATATTTTTTGTTATTTGGAAACAGCTTGTTATACATAAATAGGCAAGATAACATTAGTTTCAAATTTACTGAGCCATGTATAATCCATAGTAACAATGATAAATATTTTTGCTGTTTATTTTGGTTTTACTTTTAGGGTAATCTCTTATAGATACTACTAGCTGTCTAACCATTATCTGTTTCCTCTGGTTTCCTGATCAACAGAATCTGAATTTGCTTGAGGAGCTAGGTGACCAGCAGATCCCTGGGTTCTTTGGTAGTTAGGTGTGCCTAGGAACTGGTCTGGTTAATGAGATAGAACCAGAAATTGCTTGGGAGAGGTGTTTGGAAAAACATTTTAAAGGGGACAAGGTCATTTGACTTCTGCTGGTTGCCATTTGCCCTTTGACCTTACCCATTCTTATTCTTTTTCATTCTTCCTATGGAAAAAGAAAACCAATGTTGAATTCAGCAATTATGCTGTGAACCTGAGGAAAACAGTCACACACTAAAAATGGTGGAGCTGAAATAGAGAACAAACCTGGGTCACTGGTGACATTAGGGATCTGCCATACCAACTTTGGACTACCTACCTGAAAACTTCTTAATAGATGAGAAAAAATAACCCTTACTCTTTAAGCTAACAGAGTTAAGTTTCAGTTACATATATCTGCATGTAAAATTAACTATTATATTATCATAATTGGGATGGGTTAAGGGCTCCACTCCAGTTGGGCAACACGAGATGGATAATATCTTACCCGAGGAGGTTGCCCAGACCCCTCTTTGTATCTCCACAACCTATCAGGTCTGGGTTGAATAGACTTAATATGCTTCAGTGGCACTGCTGTTTCCCTCTGTCATATCCTTTATTATACAGATTTATAGTTGCTCCTCTGACTTTCATCACTTTTTAGATCAGATTGCCTGGGAAACAAACACTGAGGCAGATTTGCTTGGAGGATGTTTTTGCCCTGTGTCATCCTCTGATCTGCACTTAGGGAGGACTAAAGGAAGAGGGACTTGGGAGCCATCTGCACTTAGGGAAGACTAAAGGAAGAGGGAATTGGGAGTGGGATGATCAATTTGTGATATCGTCACAACAAAGGTTGCATATAATCCCAGGAGGGCTTTCCTGCTAGGATAGTGCTTTGCAATGGACATTTTTGAGACAAGAGGACTAGACTATTACATCTCTTCCCCCAGTACAACCAGTCTTTGGATATGAGCTTTTCCCAAGGAGGGAATGTGAATTTTGACAGGGAGGCTTTCTTTGGCTGAGGGCAATTCTCAAAGGGACTCTTAGCTGACAGACATCAGTTTCCAACCCTTTAGCAGCTGGGGGAATGAGTCCTGAAGAGAGGATGTGGTAGGCACGGAGAAGCTCTGTTCAAACTCACCCTTAAGGAAGCACTTGCTGCTGGACTGGTGGTAATGTCATCAGTAGATAGTCTTCATTGATCAGTCCCTTTAGGGATTGCATCAGCTGCAAAGAGCTGCCTTGACCAAATTTTAGGGGCTCCAACCAGTGACTGATCAAAATGGCATATTCAGACCTGTCCATTTTGGCACAAAGAATTAGGACTCTAATGGATATTTCAGGTTCAGAGTTCCCCCATGGAATTGATGGAGGCTGTCCAGGCCTACTTCATAGCTTGCATTCTACACTTGGCCAATCTTACTTTCTCCTTCTGCATTCCACTAATATTGATCCTAAAGACACTCCCTAATGAATATTCTGTTCATTAAACTCAGTTTCAGAGTGTGCTTTCTGGAGAGCAAAACCTGCAAACTCAATCAGCTTTCAAGCTGAGAATCATTTTTGTGCATCTCTTCCCAACCATTCTGGTGACCTCTTTTATTGGAGAAACTCACAAGACAAAAGTTAGTGGGAGGAACTGCAGCCTCCTTGCTACAACCAGTTTTGGGACCGCAATTGATTCTTACCATCTCCCTTTTCTACTACCCATTCTAGGTTTCTCTCACCCAATGATCAATTCTGCTGATCTAGACAGCTTACCTTGTAGGCAATACAGACCCATGTGTGCTGGCAAACTGGATCTCCCTAAACAAATAAATATTCTGATGTCTAGCATTTGCTGATTTCTCTCATGTAAATACCTTCATTGTGGTTAATTTCAAGTTACCAATGTTATATCACTGAACATGGCATTTGGAAGAGATGTACAAAAATGGTGCTCAGCTTGAAGGCCAGTATGAACTGGCTCCAATACACCACTGATCTGGACTCTCATCCCTGGGTGGTCTGAATACCTGTTAACCATGCTTTTCTTTGGCCAGGTCATTTCACTTCCCCAGTTATTTTCAATATTAGGAAAACAAATACCAAAAGTCATCTCACTGGAGCAGAAAGTTGCAAACATCTTCTCCTGCCCTCTCTGTGTAACAGTAGCCCCACTTTCCACTGATGACCAGAGCCAGTTACCATTGCCAGGATGGTGACTCCTTTCCTTGACTGTTTCCTGACATAAGGAACCCAAACAGATTGGGTGGCAAGTGTAGGGAACTCTTGGAATTCTTGCCTTGTTTCCTAGGGTAAGTGCTTCCCATCAGAACCCAGAGTTGTGAGGAAAGGAAGAATGTATGACTTATAAAATCACTGGAAGTGAAAATAAGCAGAGTCATTTCTATACCTGCCTCTTGGTACCTGAATCTATGTATTTTTCCTGTTGAAAATAGCACTACATAACCATTACTGACTTGATTTAAAGGGAATACTACTTCCTGGATGATGATGCCTCATTCTTAGAGTACCATCTCTAAACTAGTGCCCTATTGCAGTTTTAAGGGACCATTCCATTTATGTGGTAGCTTCTGGGTAGTGTGTGTAGTATGTGATAAAAAAACAATAGATCCCATAGTCATGGATCCTCTGATATACCTTCTTTGTTCTAAAGTGAGTTCTTGGTCTGATGCTGTGTTAAGTGGAATTCTATATCAGTAGATCCAATCACTCATAAGCACTTAGATAGTGACAATGTCTAAGAACTGGTCAAAGGCCTCATACCTGGAATATAGATCAATTCTGGTTAAGATGAATTGGCATCCCTTCCAAGATGGAACAGACCCCATATAATCAACATGTCACCAAACTGCCATTTGATATTCTTTAGGATGAATGCCAAACCATATCATATGCTCTGTGTTGGTCTCTGTTGCTGGCTGGTTAGACAATTGGTACTAGTAATAGCTAGATTGGCCCTGGTTTGTGGGCCCATGCACTTGGGCCCACATATGACCTTCAATACTGCCAGGTTGGCCTTATTTGGCTGACACCAGGTTAGATGATAACCCAAGGCTAGATGATGTCAGAGAGCTGAGCCATTCTGTCTACTTGGTCATTCATTTATTGCCTCTTGTATGATGGATGCTCTGTAGTGTTCATTAACATGCAATGATTATTATACTTTGCTTTTACTTCCAAATATCCATTGACATTCCTCTCCCCTAGAAGTCTTGTCCTCAGTTTTGTAAACTTACTCCTTCTACACACTTTGTGCCATCAACCAAGCCATTTTCTATTGTTCAGGATATATAAATAAACATACATACATACTTCCCTTATGCCATTTTTATTTACAGAAAAAATGGATAAGTAGGTGTATTGCCTGAACTTCTGCCTATTGGGTGGAGTTCCCTCACTCATGTTTTCATAAAGACCCAGTAAGACTGTATATCAGCAGTATATAATATTTTTAGTCATAATCGTGTACTAAGCCGATCTACTTATGAACCAGATTTGGTCATTTGTTCTCCATCAGCAGGTCATCAAAATCTCCCCTTCCCAAATGTGATTATAGCTCTGATTTAAGGAAGAGGCTTCAATAAAGCAGAAATGAATGATATAGGGGATTAGATCATTTACCTGTGCAATTTACTTGAGACCTCTGGTGTACCACTTCCATCATACAGTGGATCCTATTGCAGAATTTTTCCTCTGGGTCTGGTCTGTCAGTCAGTCAAAGCTGGCAGCCTTTTGTGTCACTTGGAAATTGGGCTACAGCAATATATTCCCCAGAGAGAATATACTACCTACAAAACCCAAATAGGCCTACTAGGCATTATGCTTTTTTCTTAGTAATGGAAGGAGCAAGTAGCAATATTTTGTTCTTTCCTTTGTCCTGTCATACACAGAAATACCAAATTCCTAAAGGTTATGCTTTTCTCCTTTAATCAGTGGATCCTGGGCCTGAAATTTAGGTCAGTATCAGAAACTAGGCAAAGAATTGTGGCTTTTTGGGAAGATAACAACACTTAACCTCCTGGTTATCTACATGATTGCCCATTTTTCATGACCATGGGGCACAATGTTCTATTATTTATC
Source organism: Mirounga leonina (assembly GCF_011800145.1). NCBI lineage: Eukaryota > Metazoa > Chordata > Mammalia > Carnivora > Phocidae > Mirounga > Mirounga leonina. The sequence continues at coordinate 104,592,296 of NW_023270268.1, forward strand.
TTCACAGATTTCTTGGATCCAAATTCCCATGGTACAAGTTCACAGAGTTCAATGTATTCTAGACCTCCAGTGCTTTGAATTCATCATTTTACATATACTCAATTCTGAATTTTAGGGTTCCAGGACACCTGGATGGCTCAGTTGGTTAAGCTTTCAACTCTTGATCTCAGCTCAGGTCTTGATTTCAGGGTTGTGAGTTCAAGCCCTGTGTTGGGCTCCATGCTGGATGTGGAACCTACTTCATAAATTTAATTAATTAATTAATTAATTAATTTTAGGGTCCCAATCCTTTCCAGCCCAAGACCATGATCTTAGCTTGGCACATTTGCTGGGGCAGAGACTTCAACTTTCTCCGGAGCTCTGAAACTCTTGTAAGTATGTCCCAAGCCTGACCCTCAGCTTTTTGGGGGCTGTGGTTGCAGAAGATGAGTTTCATTATGCTGCCAAAGAGTGACTCTAATTTTCACACTTTACCTTCACTTGGTGATTCAATAACATAAACTTTTCAGTCTTTCTCAATATTCCCAGGTAACTCAAAAGGAGCCACCAGATTCCTCTTATCCGTGTGGTTAATATTTTGTGTATCCTCTTAAAAGCCTGAGATACTGTACTTGCCAGTACATTCTCTTCTACCAGTGTCCCATCCCAGCTTACCACTCATGAACATCCTGACAGTTGCATTCCTACAACATCCCAAGAGCAATTAGTGCTCCATTTATGCTAGTGATGGCCCTTCATTGCCCTACAGCTGGCTCCACAATCCTATTCTCTCAGACCTGACATCCTCCTGGTATAAATTCTTTTAGTTTGTGTTTTCCATGAAATAGACTCTAGAATAGAGATTTTTGTGTGAGAAGTTTATCAGAGGAGCCCTAGGAAGCAATATTAATTAGGGAATGAGGGATATAGGTTTTGGCAAAAGAAGGAGTCATGGTGCAAATCAGTTACAACACAGGCTTCAGCCACATGCCCAGTAAGCTCTGGACTTCCTGGGATGGTACTTCATAGTTATTTGCCTTGAGACAAGGGAGCCAGGATTTTGTTCACTCATAGCAACTAGTCATTGGATGTGGATTGCCTCTGGAGAAAGAATATGATATTAGGTCTCTTCAGCTAAAGGAAATTCTCAAAAGGACCCAGGTAAGGGTCATCAACCCTCCCAGCAGCTAAGAAAATGAGTGCCTTGTGTATACCGGAGAGATACAGGCATAGCAATAATTGCCCTCTGTCTGGATTCTGAGCTTCTTACATCAGTGAATATGAGCCTAAGAGCCTAAGACAATGCCTGACATTTAGTAGGTGATTAACCACTTCCTGCTGAATGAATATAATACTAGCATTTATTAACTGACTAGTACACTTGCTTATTAATCAAATATTTGAAACAATTATGAATTATGAAATAAAAAATGATTTCTTTGAATGGAACATCTATTTTAGCCTTCTCATTTTGTTAAAAACAGCTAGATCCTCTTTTCTTTTTTTATAGCCTTATTTGAAAAGGCAACATGGAAATTGATGTTGTTTCATGCTCTTTAGGTCTCCACTGGCCATTATAATGATAATCTCCTTTGCTCTTGAATGACTAACACTTGTTGTATAGGGGAAAATAATGATTATTCTTGTAGCCATTCCCATTACACCTGTGTGTTTAGAGACTTCATTCTATTTGGAGTTGAATACAGACTAGAGATAGGAACAACAGCAATTTAAAATAATCCTCTAAATTAAGACCTTTCAATTGTAATTCCTCAGCTGTGGCATGTGCTGATGTAAGTGTGTATAAGCAATGTGTTTCTTCCTAGAAATGAAACTCCCATTTCATAACCCTTTTTCTACAAGTTACAACCAAACCACTGCGATAGTGGATACTTGTTCACCTGTATCTGCTGAAGAGATCAGTGACACATCAATGTCCTAATTGACAATTGGCTAGAATTATATGATGACTTTCATCAATCACCTTAGTATTTCTCATTGATTTATCACTCAGACTACCTAGATTGAAAGATATGCCATGTAGCTACTCAAATATAGAAATTGTTTAAAAATAAGTCTTTTTTCCCCACTATAATAGACTATTGCTTCAGTAAACAGGTAGCCTACTAACTCCCTAAAGTAGGTGTTTTGACAAGCAAATTAAGTTAAAAATAAGCAAAACTATGACCATCTCAACACGTCTCTTTCACCAAATTTCACTATCCTTCCCAAACATGTTAAAAGAATAAAATGGGTATTTGACCTATTACAAATCAAAGACATATATATTCGCCAATACAATAGAAAGCAAAATGGAGGGGCGCCTGGGTGGCTCAGATGGTTAAGCGTCTGCCTTCGGCTCAGGTCATGATCCCAGGGTCCTGGGATCGAGTCCCACATCGGGCTCCCTGCTCGGCAGGGAGCCTGCTTCTCCCTCTGCCTCTCTCTCTCTGTCTCTTATGAATAAATAAATAAAATCTTTAAAAAAAAAAAAAAAAGAAAGCAAAATGGATATTCCTTTGACCAACATGTCCTATGTTTGTGTTGACAAAACCATTTGAGGCAGCATGTTCTGAGTAGAGAGTACTCAGGTCTACAGTATACTCCATTTATGAGATACTAACATAATAATTTATTATGTTATGAATGATTAATTTTCAAAAGTATTTTTCTTACATTTCAGTTTCCTGCACTATTTCTTCCCACTTCTTACCTACAATCTTATCCTGGAGTTGCCATTTTTCATTCTTTCAGTTATTTAAATAATCACTGTGATTCTGGAAATATGCATAACTTTGGGTATTGAAATATGAAAACTCTATGTTGTTAACACTGACAATGCTTGCTTTGGAGAAGAAAACAGTGCTGTTTTCCTTAAATTAATAACAGAGGGAACCATAAAAAATTTAGAGTTTAATACACGTATATGTGATATCCCAGGTTTATCTGTCCCTTTTTTATTTTATTATTTCTTTTTACTGAAAATTATGAATAACAGAGTTTGACTGTGGATACTGGTATCTAAAAAAATTTGGTCTTCATCAGTAATTTTCCAACATTTTTGTGCATAGGAAGCCCCTACGGTTCTTGTTAAAATGTGGATTCTCATTCAAAAAGTCTGGGACAGGGCCTGAGAGTCTGCATTTTTAACAAGTTTCCAGATGATGTCACTGCTGCTGATCTATGGAACATACTTTGGTAGCAAAAGTGTAGTTGATATGTCCTCCCACTGACAAATTATAATTATAGAACTATATACAACTTGCCTATGGGAAATTAAATCACTGATAAAACATCACTCATTCCTAATAAAGAAAAAAGAAACTAGGAAAATAGTCTCAGAATACTGAATACAAAATATGTTTGAGTAAATGTATAGATTGAAAGGAAAATATGAGGGACAATAACTCCAAGGGAAAATAAAAGTTCAAGATTAGCAAAAGTTCTAGCTAGTGTCTTTCATGCATGCTTTATTTTGAAACTGATTTCTGTTCCTGGAAATGGTAAGTGTGGACATCTTTATTGGTATCATCTTGACATTTCTTCCAAGATGTTTAGTGAGAGCAAGAAGTATGTCATAGAAACAGTGGGTGTTAAACAGGAGGACTTGGAGCAAAGCTCTCTGTTTTGAGTTTAAAAGAGAGAGAGATTTAATATTTGGATAAAGCTAAGTGAAATTCTTTTTCAAACATTGCTACAAATACACTTATCCCTGGAGAAATCACGTCATTTTTATGTCTGTCATTTTCTAATCTAAAATATAGAAGTCTTAGATAGTCTCAAAAATCCTTTCCAACTTCAATAGCCAATGATGTTATTTATGATTCTGGTATATATTCATGGAGCCATTTAATAGCCTGCTTCCTGGGCGCCTGGGTGGCTCAGTTGGTTAAGCGACTGCCTTCGGCTCAGGTCATGATCCTGGAGTCCCGGGATCGAGTCCCGCATTGGGCTCCCTGCTCGGCGGGGAGTCTGCTTCTCCCTCTGACCCTCCCCCCTCTCATGTGCTTGCTCTCTCTCATTCTCTCTCTCTCAAATAAATAAATAAAATCTTTTAAAAAAAATAGCCTGCTTCCTGAACTCTCACAAAATGTGTTTGTTAGCTGTACATATTGATGCCAGCCAATGCCAGCATATGACAAAACATCAGATTCCTCTCTTTCCAGTCTCTTCAAACTCTGAAGCTACATTTTAGTTCTCCAATAACCAATTCTCTATCCATCTTTTGCCTTCCAACATCACCCACCAAATGAATCCCAAATTGCTTGCTCTGACATGCTCAAATAAATGTTAATACTTAAGGTCAACCTTAATTCAAACTTCTCAAGTTCACTCCTAAACTGCTGTAGATCATCATGAAATACAGACCATCTATTAGGGTTTCTTAGAATGAAACAATCAGGATAATGAATATTTTGGGTTTGAAACAAATGCAACAAAAATAGTAATAATAATAACCTAACATAAATTAAAAGTACAGATAAAATTGAAAATTCTTGAACTCCATTACAAATTAGTAAATTAAGAAACCTTACAAAATGATGATTCAATTCACAGTATCAATACACACACACACAGTATTTTCTGCTCAATGTTTTAAAAATACAAAATTTATTTTTTTAAATACAATTGAATCTTAAAAGATTGGTTTATACCCAAAGTTCCAGAGACATTATATATAGTAAAGTAAAGCAACATTTGTATAATAAAAGAGAAACTGTCTTCCTGTGAGGTATAGATAAGTAAGGGGAACTCTGGAATTAATGGAAGATACAAACAAGCGAATATATTCAAGTTTAGCAGCTAAGGATTAAATGAACAAGCATGATGACACTTGCTAATATAGTCTACTAACAATCAGCTCTCAAATAGGCTGATCAATGAATTAAATTTTTACTGTAATTTTTAAAATGAGAATAAAACTAAAACTGAATGCACTGTGATATGATGATTATAATAGGTTATAAATCCTCCCCAAGATGTCATTTAAGTTTACATTTGATAAAGTTAACATTGATACTGGCACATATTGCTCTGCTCATGGTAAGCTTTCTTGTTTATAATTTATAAACTTTTCATTCCAGAAAGGATTGGGTCGTGGTTCAAAACATATTCAGGTTTTTAAAAATAAAGGTAAAACCTAAAAACGTAAGCCATGTAAAGAAAGGGATGATTTATAATAACAACCTAAATGTCAATGGTGGAATGAATTAAGAAAATGTGATATACACACACACATATAAATATTATTCCTTTTTTTTAAAGCAAATCCTGTCATTTACGACAACATGGATGAACTGGAAAGGCATTATGTTAAGTGAAATAAGCCACACAGAGAAAGACAAATACTGCATGATATCACTTACATATGGAATTTTTTTTAAAAAGTCAAACTTATAGAAACAAAGAGTAGAAAAGTGGGGTTGTCAGGGACTGGGTGTTAAAGGAAATAGGAGAGGTTGGGAAAGGGCACAAACTTCAGTAATAAGATAAATAAGGTCTGAGGATTTAATGTATAATATGGTAATTAAATTTGGTAACACTGAAATTTCATTGAAATTTTCTAAGAGAGTAGAACATAAATGTTCTGACCAAAAAAAAAAAAAAAAAAAAGCAAATATGTGAGGTATTGGATGTGTTAATAAACTCAATGGGGAAAATTCTTTCACAATGTGTATGTATATCAAATCATCACATTGTACACTTTAAATATCTTGCAATTTTATATGTCAATTATACCTCAATAAAGCTGAAAAAGTGTATTCAGAATAAATACACAACCAAGAGGTTATTTTTAAATTGGTGATGGTTAAAAGATAATACAGAAGGATTAAAGGCTTTAGTTATACAACAGATAAAAAATAAACACACCTTGTTTAAAGTGTAGTATAAAACTGTCTTGTTAGGGATGCCTCGGTGGCTCAGTGGGTTGAGCTCCTGCCTTAGGCTCAGGTCATGATCCCAGAGTCCTGGGATCAAGGCCTGCATTGGGCTCCCTGCTCAGTGGGAGCCTGCATTTCCTTCTCCCTCTCTGCTACCCCTGCTTGTGGCCCCTCACTGTCTCTCAAATAAATAAAATCTTAATAAAAACCCAAAACAAACAAACAAAAAACCCAACTTGTCTGAGAATAAAGGTATTTTTATTCCATTAAAAGAGTAAAAGGTGTGATATTAAACAGTGATTTAAAAATCAAATAATTAGGGGCGCCTGGGTGGCTCAGTCATTAAGCGTCTGCCTTCTGCTCAGGTCATGGTCCCAGGGTCCTGGGATCAAGCCCCGCATCTGGCTCCCTGCTCCGTGGGGAGCCTGCTTCTCCCTCTCCCACTCCCCCTCTTGTGTTCCCTCTCTCGCTGTGTCTCTCTCTGTCAAATAAATAAAATCTTAAAAAAAAATAAATTAATTAAAAAAAATTAAAATGAAATAATTACACAATCATTTTAGCCTCAAGGCTTTCTGGCAATGAATACACAAGTAAGACCAGATAGGTTGCAAGCACTCCTCTGATCACAGAAAGCATACCTGTACTTCAGGAGAAATAAAACTGTGAACAAATAAAATAGTAAAAATACATTAATTTTTCTCTACAATAGTTACTGAGTAACTTAGTAGAAAGTTCTGAACAAGCTAGAAAATGTCTTTCCTATAGCTGTTTCTTATACCGTTCCTTAATAAATGCAAAAGAAATGGTAAAAAAAATGAATTTCATTTCCGGAAAGGTGGCAATATAGGAAGCACCAGAACTCTGTCTTCCCATCAATGCAAAAACTATATTGGAAGAATCTGTCTGATGTATATATTTTGGAATTCAGGAGTCTATTAAAGGTTTGCAACTCCCAGGAAAAGGCGTGAATGATAAATTGTGGATAATTTTAGTCAGTTTCAGCTCTTAGCAGAGTAGTATCTAGCTATCCATTCCCCAGTCATTAGCCCCTTGGCAGGCAACTGTGCATGTGATCCTAGAGCAACTTATACACAGCTTATGGAGCCAGAGTGGGCAGAAAGGATCCTGTCCTCCAAATATCAGTTATCTAGCTTCTGATCACTGATTGCTGCTTCTAATTACAGAGATACAGACAATAAGTCAGTAACTATTGTTGTCCCACTTCTGCCATTGTTGCAAGTTCCTTTCTCTTGGCTGAAGTGACTTCATTCAAGAAGAATTTTCCCTGCATATATAGGGGAAATTAGAAAGACACTGCACATACCTAGGGGAAGTTATAGGCTCATGAAAGAACTGAGAAGATCTCGAGTTTATACCTCAGGCACAGAGGTAATATACAACAATTAAAAACAACAACAGTAACAAACCATGGGGAAAGGGAGAATCTAATGTCCAGAGTTACTCCATTATGAGTTTCAAATATTCAGTTTTCAACAAAAAAATTTACAAGGAATACAAGGAAATAGGAAAGCATGGCTCATGCAAAGAAAGAAAAATAAAACCAGAGAAAGACAGCGTATGAAAAGAAAACCATAGACCAATATCCTTAATGACAATTGATGGAAAAATCCTCTATACACTATATTCTGTTGATATAGTGTATTATAGTGTAAAATACACTATATTCTGTTGATATAGTGTATTATGCTGGTTGGTTTGGGTATGTTAAACCATCCTTGCATTCAAGGAACAGATGTTACTTGATCCTGGTGTGTAACTCTTAACATGCTTTTGAATTTGGTTAGCTAGTATTTTGCCCCGACTTCATGAAAAATTTTTTAAGTTTCATGCATCAAATGACACTATTGACAGAATAGGCAATCGACAGAATAGGAGAAAATATTTGCAAATCATCTATCTGACAAGGGATTAATATCCAAAATATATGGAGAAGTCCTAATACTCAACAATAGGAAAAACAAACCACTTGATTAAAAAAAAAATGAGCAAAGAATTTGAATAGATATTTCTCTAAAGAAGATACAAAAATGACCTATAAGGTCAAATGAAAAGTTGTTGAACATCACTAATCATTGGGGAGATACAAATAAAAACTACAATGAAATATCACTTTATATCTATTAGGATAGCTAGTATGAAAAACAACAACAGAAAATAATGAGTGTTGATAAGGATGTGGAGCAATTGGAACCCTTGTGCCCTGTTGGTAGGGATGTAAAATGGGAGCTGCTATGGAAAACATTACAGTGGTTCCTGAAAAAAAATATTAAAAATAAAATAACTAGGGACACTTGGGTGGCTCAGTCGGTTAAGCATCTGCCTTCAGCTCAGGTCATGATCCCAGGGTCCTGGGATCAAGTCCGGCATTGGGCTCCCAGCTCTGCGGGGAGCCTGCTTCTCCCTCTGCCTCTCTCTCTCTCTGTCTCTCATGAATAAATAAATAAAATCTTAAAAAAAATAAAATAAAATAACTATATAATCCAGCAATTCCACTTCTGGTATATCCTGTGTACCCATATTCATAGCAGCATTATTTACCTATACTTGACTCTTGGTTGACATCCAAGGTAATGGAGAGCCCTGTGGAGAGTCCCTGAGACTTGTCTAAGCATGAAAGATCTTCCCAAACCTTCTGACTTCTCCAATACTTTTTTGTAATACTGGAGAACATCTGTATGTTCTCTTGCCCCTTTGGGATAGAATGTGGAAGTTAGCTGGCAGAGAGATGATGGTTTGGCAATTACTCCACTGAATTAGAGTGTTTAGAACCAGCTCTAGCAAAGAGAGAAAGAACATACCAGAAGTGACTGAGTTTTAAACCTGAGTGAGATAACTGATAAATTATTAACTTAAGAGAGTTTTCTATAAGCATCTAGATGAAGGTTTCTATATCAGACAGAATGGAGGCTCAGAATAGACATTTTAGTTTAGTTGTAAAAAAAAAATAAGTGAAATTTCAGTATGTTCACATCTGTGGTCTAGTAAATGTGTGCCCACTACAAGGACATAAAGTGCAATGAGAAACTGCAAAGGTAAAGGTAATTTCCTTGCTTGTTACTTACTGGATTTGTTTGATATCCTTTGGTGTTAATTCAAAAAGCACACCTAATAGAAATGTGCTCTACCATCAGGAGATTTCAGGCTAAGGATAAATTATATTGGTCTTATCCGGTCGGATTTGCACTTCTGTGTTAATGCCAGAAAATAGCACTACATCTGATGCTATGGCACGCTGCCTTCTACGTTGTCACAGAAGGCAGTCAGACATCTGTTAGACGCAATGTTGTAGTTGGAGACATTGAGGAATAAAGCTACTGAGGACCCTCTCTTGAAACCTACACATGTAACCCAACAGCCACTACAACTAACTGAAAGATTTATCCTGTCAAGCTCTGCTTTCATTTGATCATTCTCTGGTTAAAAAAAAAAAAAAAAAAAGTTTCTGGTCACTATCAGACTAATATTGGACTTCTACTGGGAGTTGTCCACAGATTTGTAGAAAAACACTCTAGTCTTACATTCAAAGAATAGGGCAAGTCCTCAGCATGGTATTGGGATTAAAAGCAAAAAACAAAAAAACAAAAACCCTTACTTTTGGTAACTCTCCACCTCCACCTCAGCCTACCAAGGAAGAAATATCCTTATTTAAAATGGCTTTTAAAATTGTTGGGAGGAGTTACTGGCCTGGTCTCTCTGGGTTGGGGAAAATTTGCCAATTGACTTCTCAGCCACATCACTGTCTTCAAGATGTCTGAAATGTTTACTATATTTTGTTTTCCATGAAGAAAACAACCTTTGTTGAAAATATTTTAATCTACACTACTGAATGATAACTATGTAGATTTTACTGAACAATAAACTGAATTTGGTTATAAATGACATACTACAAATAGCACTAAAAATTGGGCAGCTTTTGGTTTTTCATTCCTCTACCATGAATTGAAATTTTTAATTTGATGGGGCTGAGGGGATTATCTGTCATCATGGCAGCTGTGTTCCCTTCTTTGCCTGATCATCTTTAGTTCCTGAGGCTAATGGCTTTCTATCTGTCCACGTTCATATTGATTACAGAAATGTGAGACTTTTGCTCTACAACTGCTCAAAATGCACACTCATTACAGTTGTGTTTGTATAATTCTAACCTTTATTGTTGCTACTTGTAAGGTACTAATTTTTCATTATTGGAGATTTGCTTTCTTTTAGTGCTTTTTCATAGAAATGCTTGTGATAGCTGCTCATGGCCTTAAGAAGGGAAGCATGTTTCAGTTCTGTTTTCTCATGGCTCCATGGGGTCGGTCTGCCGCATCACAGCTGTGTTCCTAAACTTTGGTGATGCTCAACACTACCCACCTGGATGCTCCAGCTGAAACTTAGAAATCATTCCAGAATGCTTCCTTCTCCCTCTCTTCTATTCTATTATTTTTGAGTTTTATCAATTCAATTCCATAAATATTTCCTAAATCTGTCTGTTGTTTTCTATCTTCTGCCTTAATTCAGGTTCTTTTCAATGCTTAGTTATAATTTTGTAATATTATTTTGACTTCATTCAGAGGTCACTGGAGTGATCTTCCCAACAAGAAAATCTAATCCCCTGCTCTGAATAATTTGTGGTTCCTCATTGCTTCTTTGTTTATATTATGTCCTTCTTGCTTTTTATTCTCCAGCCATATTAAATTCCTGTTGGCTCCATGCTCTCTCATACCTTCTTGCCTTTGCATGATGTTTTCACTGCATGAAATTCACAACTCAAATATAGCAAATTCCTACATATGATTTAGATCTTAGCTCAATTTACCTCTTCTAAGAAGCCTTCTCCAACTCCCCTAAGCAAACTAAGTTTCTTCTTTTCCTGTGCTACTATTTCTATTCTCATCAAAGCAGTCCTTATGTTTATTACAGGGTTGTTGCTTTTCTGACACCCTAGCAACACCTGAAGTTTACATTGACAATTGGAGATATTAAGTAATTTGCCTAAGGCCACCTAGCTTGGTAGTAATAGAGCAAAAATTGGAATCCAGATGGTCTGACTTGAAAAATCAGGAGTTTAGCCTACTAGTTATGCCAACCATTGTCATCCACTATAGAAATGATTGGTTCCTGAATACCATGTGATCTGCTCTGTCAGGTAGGTTGAAGCTTTATTGCACTTTGTCAATAAGAAATGAGATTTCAGATTGAAAAAAGCTTTCCACTAGGCTACAATCATCTATCTATTTCAAGAATTTCCCTGAGTTTTCTCTAATATCTGATCTTTCTGACCAAAAGATGTCAGGCTTTTTGTTTGACCATTGGATGTCCTCTATATTCAAGACTACCTTAATGGCCTCAAACTCTTCCCTCTCCCAAAGGTCTCTCTAACTCTCCAGAACTCAAAAATTATTCTGAGCTTCATTTCCATAAATCTTACTCAAACCACACTACCAACCAATTGTGAAAATAATTTAGTGAACCTAAAGTATCAGTTAAGTACAATTTGCATTATAATAGGAAATTCTTGAAAATAAAATCCTTTAAGATCTAGAAGCATGGGTCTCTTGTGAAATGACAGGTGGTAGGTAAAAAAAAAAAATCTACTATCCAGAACTTGTTTCAAATCATGATGATTAGATTAGATAAATTTTTTTAAAGATTTTATTTATTTATTTGACAGAGAGAGAGGGAACACAAGCAGGGGGAGTGGGAGAGGGAGAAGCAGGCTCCCCGCGGAGCAGGGAGCCCGATGCGGGGCTTGATCCCAGGACCCTGGGACCATGACCTGAGCCGAAGGCAGACACTTAACGACTGAGCCACCCAGGCGCCCCGATTAGATTAGATAAATTTATCCCTGAATGAAGCTGGTCCTGCTTTTAACCCTGAAAAACTTACTAGCAGGATATAGCGTGAGACTTTCTTCTAATATTTCACTTCTCCTAAAAATAGCTCATAGATATATGAGTGGCTCTTCTAGTGAGTTGCTTCTACTTCAGAGGCAGGAAGAAACATAAAGACACTGCTGATCGAAACTACCTAACAAGAGCTCCTGAATTCACTTTACCTCTCTATAAGTCACATCACTTCATTTCATTGTTTAAAAATTCTCTGCCATGATCTCATCCTCTGTTAAACTCACAGAACTAATGAAAAATTAATCATGGGCTGCCTTCTTACATTTCTTATAAAGTTCAGTACCACATGTAATCTAGTACTTATTTGTATATCCCAACTTTAACACAATGTTCTATTAATCTTTTGATTGACAGGAGAGACTCACTTCATTTGTCCATTAAACAGATTTAAGATAGTAAAACAAAGAGAATAAAAATTCCCTCTTTGCAAATTTCAGAAATCTAGTACAATAAAGAGGGACATTGCACGACTTCTTCCATGAAGCACAGATAAGAACTTGCAACAAAATTTAAACATTCTGGGGCACCTGGGTGGTTCAGTCCATTAAGCATCTGCCTTTGGCTGAGGTCATGATGCCAGGGTCCTAAGATCAAGTCCCACATTGGGCTCCCTGCTCAGCAGGGAGTCTGTTTCTTCCTCTCCCTCTGCCCCTCCCCCTGCCCCCGTTCGTGCTCTCTCTCTCTTTCTCTCGCTTACTCTCTGTCTCTCTCAAATAAATAAATAAAATCTTTAAAAAAATTTAAACATTCTGGACCTATGAAATAATTCATTGTTCATCATGGTTTATGAGAATGCTATTCAAAGTCAACACTAATGATGTTCTAATAATTTCACTTAAGAAAATGTAAAATAGAATGGGTAAACTGTTTTTAAGATGTAAATTAAAAAAAACTAAGTCATTGCTGGCAGGTCACATGGAGTTTAGGGATGTTGTATTGTTTGATTTTAGGTCATATGGAGCTGAGAATATGTAGATGAGTGGGACAAGATGCAGAGAGAGAACAAAAGTGCAATTAGTAAAGCAAGCCTCTTCCCCTCTTGGCCACTTGAAATTGGTTGAAATTTTCTGTGTAATCTTTGCTATAACCATTAAGTTGAAACATTAACCTCTCTCTGGGATACCAGAGTGTGAAGCCAAAGTGGCCATATTTCACGATGCATACATTGATCTGGGAGAGAGGAGATGTCATGACAGAAAAGAATGACATTTCCCTTCAGGTGGATGGTAGGATTGAGAAATCAGACTGCCACCCGAAGACTAGTGTTAATGCCATCAGGAGACTACATACAACTACTTATTTTTACTCAAGTACATGCCACAGTTCTATATCTTTTTACAATTGTGCTTTTTCCTCTCTCTGGGATGAGATTCCCCTGCCCTCTTCTTTAATTAATCCTCTTGTATTCATCCTTCAAAACTTGATTAAAAGCCGCATCTGAAAAGATTTCTACTAAATGTTATTTCTTATTGCACTGTGCATGTTGTTTTCTTTACCTAATAAAGTGTAGGTTATTTGAGGGTTATGACTGTTTTTTTTATTTTTGTATCTGACAAATGTGTTCTATAAATATTTATCTAATGAATACATTCTAAATGATTGAATATATTTTTGGTTCACTGAAAATTAGTTTTACCATTTCTAACAAAATGTTCAAGTTACCTGTGTGTGACTTTGACCTAAATAATCTGAACAAGTACTCTTGAAGTAAATATTCTATATTTACTTAATTGCTTCTTTATCTAATATAGAATTTATTTCTCCTCTTCTTTCTTTGTTTTTAAATTTTTTCTGTTTCTATCTTCCTTGTTTTGTTTAAATGTATTAACAAAGGACCTGCTCAAGTCAAATAGCTTTTCAAAACTGCTTTATACAGTATTACTAGAAGCTTATTTTTTTTGTTGAACTTTGGATCATTTCAGAAGCTAAAATCTTGTAGAATTAGTCTTTATTGTATAGGGAGGAAGGTGTGGGTTTTTTGTATTTTTGTTGTTAGTGTCAGCTAACACAGTTTCTGACCTTCTAAAAGCTTATTTTGCAATATACAAGCATACTGTTGAAGTTTAACCATGACTCCTATTTGTGTAAGTAAAACAATCTATTCTGTTCAGTAAAACATTTCCTAAAATTTACTCTATGTAGGGCTGTTGTAAAACACTGTTATTGAAGTTTCTCATGAGAGAGAGACAGGGAGATAGAGACCTTGAGGACAACGGTAATACATAAACTTCTTTCTCTATATTTCTTCTTGGATATTGCTGACTAGTGGGTGAGAAACTCAAATCTTAAGTTTAGTAATTAGACACCCCAAAAGAATGTGTTCACTTATTCATGAATTTAATGCCCTAATGGTTTTAGGTCCACAAAGTTTCAGTAAATACAGACTAATTAAAACTGGAGCACATTACCTCATTTAGCCGATATTAGAGCATTTAATATATGCCTAGCTTGATAATGTTATATACTCATTGACTACTGCCAGGTATCAGTCCAATATGTTAGCCCCTCTAAAAGACTCCCCCATCTAAAGCTTGTCTGAAGAACTGATCTTTACAATAATGATAGGGTCCATTTCCAAAGAGTGAGATGCTCTTAATGATCATGGATTTTTTAGTTTGAGAGATTGTTTTAGGTCCTTCATTTGCTTAGCTGGTTGAATGAAGCATATGGAGGTGAGAGGTTCCATACAGGAGATTCTGAGGCAGCTGGTGTGACTTTGTCATTAAGGTCTAATTCATAAAAGTCAAATACGTCCTGGAGAGGTAGAGATCATGTTTTTATTAGCCAACATGTTATTTTTAGCATTTAGCATAATATGTGAAAAAAATCAAAACAAAGAAGATGGAAAAAAAATATTTTAACCCCTTTCATTTATTTAATTCAAATTTCCTTAAGCAAGAAAAAGTTTTAAATATTTCCTTGTCTAATTTAATGCTTGGAACAATTTCATAAGTTAGGTTTTATTATTCTTATATAAGAGATAATCACAATAGGTTTACAGAGATTGGGTAATTTTTTACTATTATATTGAAAATAACAGATAAAGATTTTGAACTCAGGTCTGCTTGAATTCAAAGGCCAGGCTATTAAACTAATTTACTACAGTACTTCCTTCAGTGTAAACTCTGGAAGTTGTTTAGCCAATGGCAATGAACTTTCCTTTTTCTCTTTGTTTTTTGCTGCCCTTTCCTTTTTTTCATTCAACTTTATATATTTTTTAAAAAAATTCAGATATAATTGACATATAACATTAGTTTCAGGTTTACAATGTAATGATTCAACATTTGTATATATTGTGAAATGATCACCATAATAAGTCTAGTTAACATCCATCACCACACAGTTATAATTTTTATCTTGTGATGAGAACTTTTAAGATCTACTCTTAGCAACTTTCTAATATAATATACAATATACATGTTGATGCATATGACTTTGTCTGTTTAACAGCTATACAGGATTCCAATATAGAATATACCACAGTTAAAAAAAAAAAAGAATATACCACAGTTTACTTTCTGAGTCTCATGCTGATGAATATTTGGAGTGTTTACATTTTGTCTTGCTAAGAAAAATTAATGGTTCAGTGAATAACCTACTGTATATTTTTCTGTGTGCTGGTGAGAGTTTCACAAGGAACTCTCCCATACCTTTCATATACATTCATGTGAAATTTCTGATCTTTTATATGTACACCTACTAATATTACCATATTACTCCTGAAAGATGTTGGAGCAATTTATACTCCAAATAGTGGTGCTTCAAAGTTCACACTTTTCTATCTTTTGTCAGTATCTGAAATTATCAGGTATTATTTATTTTGCCAATCTGATCAGTGCTTGAGTATTTTCGGGTTGTTTTAATTTACATTTCCTTAAGGAAGGTTGAGCATACTTTCAAATGTTTATTGGTCATTAGGATTTCCTTTCCTTTGAATTATATATTTGTCCATTTTTTTTTCTCTTTGTTCATTTTTTAAACATTTAAATTGTATTTGTATATTCTGGACACTAATTCTTTCCCTGTTATGTATTATTGAAATATTCTCTTTCAGCCAATGTCTTGAATTTTCAACTTTTTAATGGTAGCTTCCATTGTGTATATATATAATAGTCACATTTACATTTTATTTATTTTATGATCTGTGAATTTTGTGTTTGACTTAAGAAATCCCTTTTTACCCTGAAGCCCTAAATATGTGCTGTATTTTGTTCTAAAATTATTTTAATTCATCTTTTTTACTTTTGGGTCTTTTTTACACAATTATAATTTATTTTTATAAGTTTATAATGTATATTTTAGAATTTATCTTTATAAATACTTGATTTCTTTTCTTATTTATGGATACCCAGGTGTCTCACTCAACTTTCTTAGCTAAATGACCACTTTGGCTCTGAGGTAACTAAGCTTTCAAATGGCCCCTGTCTCCTTTTTCCCTCTGATCTGTCAACTTCTCCTTCAAATTCATGTGGGAAACATGGCATTCAGACCCACACTTCAAGATAAGGGTTTTCTAGATTCATAATGACATTTCTAGAATTGATAGTTTCCTTATTTTAGCCATGGACAAAAAACTATAGGCCCTGAGGAGAGGATATCAGACCTCCAACCTGAGATATAGTTCCTCATAGGTACTAAGTAAAGTCCCTTCAACTCTCTAAGGGTCAATCCCTTAATCCTTCAAAGTGGCAACTGAACTGATTGAGCTTTACTTTCTATTTGGTCTTATAAAAGCTTGGTATCTCAAGTTCAAGTAACTGAAGAGACTGGGGTCCTCTCTCTATTATCATCTAGTGGAAACTTCCCAAAATCACACACACATGATTTCTGAAATCCTGTAAAGGTGACTTTATGTGGTGCCCCAAATCTCTTTTCCCCATCACCCCCAGGCTCCACCACTAAATGAAACTTAAAATACAGGCTAAGAGGAAGAGGGGTATAACATTTGGGCTTTTTTTTTTTTGCCAGCCAATTTTGATTCACAGAGAAAATAGAAAAGCATTTATCTACAAGTTTCTGATTTTTTAAATGTGCTTTATGTTGGCTTTCTGAAAAATAAGAAAACATAAAAATGCCAAGCCAATTTGCAACATCAATCTCCTTTTTCTTTCCATAGTGATTCATAGTTTATGAATTGTCATGTTTCATTCAAAACCACCCCTTTCTTTGCATTTCTACTAAACAGTGCAAATTCTATGTCTCTGATCTCTTCTGCTTCTCCTTGATATTATCTTTAATGTCTCCTAGTGTGAACCAAAACAGCAGTTTCTCTTGGCTTTTAAAAAGACTCATAATATGTACTCTTTAGTCACCACACAAATTTTTGAATGTTTGCATACTATTAAGGATGAAAAATAATATTCCCTTTACTCTTCTGAGTTCTAAGCTGAGACTCCTGTAATAAAACATAGATTGGGGCGCCTGGGTGGCTCAGTCATTAAGCACCTGCCTTTGGCTCGGGTCATGATCCCGGGGTCCTGGGATCAAGCCCCGCATCGGGCTCCCTGCTCTGCGGGAGGCCTGCTTCTCCCTCCCCTACTCCTCCTGCTTGTGTTCCCTCTCTCGCTGTGTCTCTCTCTGTCAAATAAATAAACAAAATCTTTAAAAATAAAAAAAATAAAAAATAAACATAGATTAATAAGAGATAAACAGAAGTTTATTAATGTGTATACCTCTTGTATTTATGGGAGACACCCAGGGAAAAATGAGTAACTCCTCGAGGTGGGTTAGAATTTAGGATTAAATCCCATCTTAAGGGGTACCTGGGTGGGTCAGTCAGTTAAGCGGCTGCCTTTGGCTCAGGTCATGATGTCAGGGTCCTAGGATCAAGCCCTGCATCACTGGGCTCCCTGCTTAGCAGGGAGTTTGCTTCTCCCTCTGCTGCTCCCCCTGCACGTGTGTCCACGTTCTCTCTCTCTCTCTCTCTCCCTCTTTCTCTCAAATAATCTTTTTTAAAAAATCCCATCTTAAAAGGGAAAGGTGAGGGGAGATGTTGGCCTCATAGGGGAGAGTAAATGATTTTGGGAAAGATGAATGGACACTTAGCAGAAGAGATGAGTATGATAGTTTGTGACAAAGTTTGTCTGGATGTGACACCAACTTCTACTCTCCTCTCCTGTGATAAGTCAGTCCTCCCTAGTTGATTGAACTCCTGAGGTGTAGATCTATGACAACTGAGCTCTTTTTGGAAGATCTGTCTTAGGCAGATAAGGGGAGTTCAGAGGAAGCCTCCTCCCATTTGCTGCTTTTCAAGAGCCTGCAGCTCAAAATAATCAATATAACAAAGTGGCATATTTTGGAGTGGTGTGTTCTGCCCCCTTCCATACTAGTCATGTACATCCCTCTAGCTCACACTTTTAAAACACAACTTTTTACCACACTAAGCTTCCACATTCATACTTTTCCATTTTAGAAAATACTCTGCAGAAATCTGAGGTTCCTACCCTGTTAAAAAAATGTCAAGTGATTTTCAGTTTATTTTTATTTGAGGAATAATAAGAGGAAATAATTATTTTCAAATATCCAATCTGGCATACCAGACAAGAGGAATCGGGAAGGACACCACTCGTTTGCCTCTTCATCAGTTTTCTGCCTTGGCCTTTAAATTATGATTCAAGACGCTGTCCTGCCAAGAGAGATGAAGAGTTTACTTTGTGGAGTAATCAAGCATTGGGAGGATCTGAGCATAATGGTAAGGTCCTGAGTGCTTCTGAGGTCATAGGAAGTGGCAAATATGCCCGTGGGACAAAGCTGAGCTAGGAGCAGGAATCCCAGCAGAATGAGGAAACAGTAGGTCAGAAGTGAATTCTTCCCCATATCTGATGTGAAGATATACACCTTATTTTTCAATATTACTTCCTCGGATGAGAGGAAAACCTCACGGTTGGTTGCAGTGAAACAAGGTCTGCCTTGTTTGTTCATCTGGCTCTCTCTGCTAAGTGTAATGAAGCACGAAATGATAGTACAGCTCCTGATCTTTAATACTAATTCCTGACTCATTAGTGGCTCTTTTCCACTGCCTATTGTTTAAAGCTGGGTAAAAGCAGTGCACTAGGGGAAAGTCTAACTGGAGAAGCGCACAGAGTTTACAGGTTGGATGAGGCACCTTCTCTGTGGGTTTGACTGCCTCGCCTTCCTATAGTTGCTCCTCCACCAAACCTTGGCAGGTGGTTAGGAGCTCCTCATCTTGTGTTCTGCCTCATAGCAGGCTGTCTATTCGGCTCTTCCTTCTGCTCAGACATAGCAGCAGAAACAACGGCCTAACAGATGCTGATATTCAGCCTGGATCAGCCTATGTTGATTTTATGCTTATTAGTCTGAGCTAGTCACAGCCAGCTGGTTGCTGTTTGCCTTGACTGAGCAGTACAAACACACAACAAGCGCCAATGGCCCCTTTTATACGTATATACATCCAGGTGCTGGCTGCCGTCACAATTCCTCCTATAGCATGAAGCATATTTCTTGATTGCTTATGTTTTGTTTTCTTATGTTTTTGGTTTTGGTTTGTAGTTTGGGGACAGGCAGAGAAGGAATAGTAAGAACCTGGATCATAATACAGATATAGTAAAAAAAAAAAAAAAAAAAAAGTCCCAATATTTCACTCCGTGGTAACTGGAGAAAGAAGCTAAAATTTAATTTTGTTTGCTGTGTCCTCTTATTGGTGTCCTCTAATAGCAATGAGATGCCAGTGCAGATTTTTAAAGACCCATAAGCAAGCTGCCTTTAAGGCATAGCAAATGAAATGTTTCCTGGGCCGCCAGGTGTCATGCTGGCTAGTGCTTCAATATTCACAACTTACTCCTTTATTGGTCCCAGGAGTGAAATGTTTTGAACTGGCCAGTGAGTACTGGGGATTGCTGTGATCTGTTCCACTTCAAAACTAGAGGCTGCCTGAATGCTTTAGGCATTGTCCTACCTCATGGTGAAGGAAAATGGGAAGTCCTTTCCAGAGTGGCAATTTAGTTTTCTAGTCCAACTGATGTTCTTGCTTTGATCTATAAAATACTTAAAGTAATTTTTTTTAATTTAAGTTTTTAAATGGTCTATCCAGAAATGTACCTCTTCTTCTCCCTGATGCTGTCTGCCCTTAGCCATTTTTTCCCATGTACCCTACCCCTAAGCTGCTTACTCATCCTTTCTTTTTCTTCTTTATATTGAACAATAGTATTTTCTAAGGTACGTATGTGTAGTTATTCTCCTCACACTCATATTCCCATGAAATCATATTAAAAAGGAAATTGGAGTAGCTGGAATATGACCTGTTTATTAGATCTGCTCCCAGGTTGCTCTTCAATATACCCTTGGCAGATGGAATATTTGCTTTCAGTTCTGGTTTAAGAAATATGTGAGATAGATATTATGGAAGTATTAAAAATATCTTCATTCTACATTTTAATGAATGATTTTGATAAAGATATAGTTGTGCTTATCAAATTTTGGTGTGTCTCATAAAGAAAAGCAAATATATTTCATATCAGATTCAAGATTTGAGAACAGGTCAACAGACTAGAATGGGCTCAAAATAATTAATAATCTGATAAAAAACAATTTGAAATTTTTCACTCGGATTCAGAAAAATCAATTGCTTATTCAGTAACTGAGTGATCTGGATTAAGAGAATTTTAGGTTAAAAACAGGAAATATGTGGTAAGAGTATACAACTTCCCATTCCTTTCCTAAACAGATATTTCTAATAGTCAGCACTCTTTCCCCTGGAGCCAGGTTAAAATTTTAGATCTTCCCCATCAAGATGACTAGCAATCAATTAGAGTTGGTGCTGGAGCTAAAATATTGACCTATAGGTCTTTGATTCTGGGCCAGGTCCTGGTTCCACTGATATTAGGAAAATAAGCCTTGGGACCTTAGTAAAATTGTTTCCCAGCTCTAGTCTTCAGTTACGATTTTCTCACTTGTAAAAAAAGGGCTTTGGACTATTTGATTTTTTAATTCTTTTCTAACTCTGATATTTCTATTTTTCTATCATTTTATGAATAAATCAAAAAACAAAAATCTGATCTCTAGATATAAAATAATGCAATCTGAAACTGCATTGGATTGAAGGAAACAAGATTTCTAATGTGAAATGATGATAAATGTGTATGTAACTGGATTTTCATATAATTTCCTAAATGTTATGTTGGAAGAATGACATTAGTGAATTGGAGTTCTAAGAGGAAGGAAGATAGGTGGCAAAGACTTTGGAAAACTGATATGTGAAGAAACTGGGTGTGTTTCACCCCAAAAAACAAAAGAACAAAAGGAAGGCAGGAAGGCAGGGAGGAAGGAAGGGACATGAGCACTGCTGTCTAATTATGAATAAGTATCAAGTAAAAGAACCACTAAATTTCTTCCTTTGGAAAGGAGGGGCCAAGAAGGGAAAGATAGGACCAAGTTTCAGGCAGACAGGTTTGATTCAATATGTGCAATACTTTTCTATATTAAAAATTATCCAAGAGGGGCACCTGGGTGGCTCAGTTGGTTAAGCGTCTGCCTTGGGCTCAGGTCATGATCCCAGAGTCCTGGGATGGAGTCCCACATCTGGAAACCTGCTCAATGGGAAGTTTGCTTCTCTCTCTGCCCCTCCCCCCAGCTTGTGCTTGTGCCCTCTCTCTCTCTCTCACACAAAAATAAATAAATAAAATCTTCAAAATAAATAAATAAAATTATCCAACAAAGGATAAGGCAGTCACAAGGTACATGCCTAATAATGGCTGAAGATTTTAGAGACTATGAGTCAGGTACTGTTTTATGTGCTTTATTCATTAAATGCCCTCATTGACCCAATGAAGTAGGTACTATTATGATCTCTGTTTTTAAAATTTGGTAACAATGGACCACAAAAATTGAGTAATTTGTCCAATATTGCAAAGGTAGATTTAGTGTTTTGTCCAAGGTAGAAAAGGCAGGACTCTCCACAAAGCCTTAGTCCAGAGCCTAGGTTTTTAACCACTATTCATACTGTCCACACTAGAAGCAAATATTAGCTTGATCCTCATTGTCCAGAGATATTGAAGAAGAAAATGGGAAATTGAAATGTACAATGTCTATGGTGCCTTCCCACTCTATGATTAACACTGAATTGGGATTGCC
Source organism: Mirounga leonina (assembly GCF_011800145.1). Taxonomy (NCBI): domain Eukaryota; kingdom Metazoa; phylum Chordata; class Mammalia; order Carnivora; family Phocidae; genus Mirounga; species Mirounga leonina. The sequence goes on from NW_023270268.1 coordinate 104,614,152, forward strand.
CATACTTTACCCTTTGAGATCATGCAAACACAGAGATTTGAAATAGTATTTAAAACTATAATTTTTTTCTTTACAATATTATTGACTATATTCCCTCTGCTGCATTTTTCATAATTTTACATAATGTGATTTTTTTCCTTTCCTTTCCTGATGTACTTTAGTTTTATTAGTACAGTTGCTGAAAATAGCTCAAAAATATAAATAGTGGCAATGTTAATATTATACGGGTAAAATTATCTAATTTTTATACATATTTTCTCCTGGTTTGATGACTTTTGGTAATCTTAACTAGCAAATTCAAGCTTAGGAAGGTATGAAATACAGATAAAAAGGAAAAGGAAAAGACACTTTGGAATAAAAAAAAAATGTCACTGCCTTCTTGAAGAAGTCTAACATATAATATCCTCCACTAAAAAAAAAATGCATCTGTATTGCTTACTGGCACTTATACTGGTCAAAATAAATGCTACTAAAATTTATGCTTACTTTCTCATTGCTTATACTCAGTAGCTGAAGTAGCTATAGAGAACCCATAAAGCTCATGGAAAATCAAACGTGGATACACGGCCCTTCATTAGTTCCTCTGAACTTTCTAGGACATTTGTGATCAAGCAGTTCAAGTCTTGGAAAAGCTGCCTAGGAGCTCTGTCCAAGAAAACAAAATTCCATTTACTGATTCTCCCTTCTACATCTTTCAAAATTATAGTTACTTTATTTTCTTCTGTTATTTTTTCTTTCCTATACAGTTAAATTAATAACTCAATGATATTAAGTGAGGTCATTATAGCTACAATTCAATATTAATCCAGAGAATGATAGAGACTGAGATTCTGTAATCAGATTGAGTCTGTCACTCCTGGTGCTATAATTCTTTTTCCCAATCCTTTTATCCCTCCTGGATCATCAATAAGCCTCAGTGACCTCTGTGGATGAAGCTAGGGCCCAGAGCAACATTCATCAAGCTGCTTCATCTGTTGCTACTCAGACACAAGAGTAGGTTTTTGGCATCTTTCTGATAGAAGTCGGGCCCATGTTATGCTATGTCCTGTATTTTTTTTTTTAATATTGCCCTTGTTTTGTGTTGTCTTTTGTTCTTCGTTCTCTGATTTTCTAACTTCTCATGGGCATGCTCTCTCTTGATTTTTATATCTATCTATCACATGTATTTATTTTACATATCTATGCAAGTGTCTTTACTCACAAATTAAAATGTATTATTTATTATTTGTTATTATGTATACCTTACCAGCATTTCCTCTCTTAACAATCAATCAATAAAAGATGAAGGATATGTGGTTTCTCCTCAGTCAAAATAACATTAAGTTCGATTGATATATGAGTTTTGATGATAACATTGGCCTGAAAGATTGCTGAGAGAAATGAGTAGTGGAAACAATGTAAAAAGTGCTGTCTGAGTGGAAGCACTATCACAATTCTATTGTTTATAAAGAAAGAAAGAAGTTTATTATTAGGGGGGAAAAAAGCTAAAATGATTGAGTTTTCTCTGAAAGAAAAACTTTAATATATAAAGTTAGTTAAATACTAAGATCATTGAAGTAAAAAATAATGGTCTTTGCAGTTGAGTATCGCCAACCATACCTTGCATAGTTGTTGGCACCTAGTAAGTAGCCATTAAATCAATAAAATGGATGAATGAATAATTAAATGAATTTATAACAACATATAAAAAGTCATCAAGTGGCTATTATTATGCTCATTTGGTATGCTGCATGAATTGTTCTGTCTGAATTATTATTGTATCACGAATTATTGTATCTAGAACCTGTCAGGAAAAATATATGATTTTAATTGGCTTTCCTGATGCCATATTATGAATATATTTTACTATATTTTAAAATGAAATAAAATGTTTCTATTTACCATACTTGTTAGACAAGTATATTTACACATCAGAAAAACAGAAATCAGGGGCACCTGGTGGCTCAGTCGGTTGAATGCCCAACTCTTGGTTTCTGCTCTAGTCATGGTCTCAGGGTTGTGCAGTAGAGCCCCTCATGGGGCTCTGCACTCACCGCAGAATCTGCTTGAGATTCTTTCCCACTCCCTCTCCTTCCCCTTCTGCTCCTCCTCCACCCACCCCTGCACTTGCACTCTTTCTCTCTCCTTCTCTCTGAAATAAATAAAATCTTTAAAAAAAAAAAAACAAATCATTTTAAAATGTCCTATTTTAAAGGACATTTTAAAATTTTACTATTTTTATAGTAAATCAGCTATAGACTGATTTACTGCTCATCATTTTTTTTTTTTTTTGAGGGTCTGTTCATCACTCTTAATCTCGTGTTTCATAAGTGTCATGGAATATACTAGACTAGTGGTCTTTACCTTGACCTGAGTATTAAATACTTGGTAATTTTATATTGTAAGTTTTCCCAGTGGAATGGATAAAAGCAATGTTTATGAAAGAGTTGAGAACCTCAGTTACAGAATCATGGGAATTCAGATCTTCACTAGATCCTAGTATCCATCATGTCCAAGCTCTTCAATTGTTAGGTGAGACAAGTGAGGTTTCTGTGGATTCAGTACAATGCTGGAGAGTTACAGGGTGAAATGATGGTAGAATTTTATTTTCCTAGAACTGGGATCATTATTGCTATTTGTAATTAGTTTTGTTCTTCCCACCAAAATTCCACTGATTGTTACAAACTCATTTCAAAAGGCAGTTCTAGGTTCTGTTTTTTTGCTTTGTTTTTTTGGTCTGTGTGTTTGTTTGTTATTACATCAGCCAGGAAGACCTTGCATTGCTCCCAAGTAGTCAGCTGAGTTTATAACTCCTGATTTGGGCTATAGATGGTAGCATGTCAAGACTGTGGCATAGCAAATCTATGCAGGCTTTGCCTCTCTACTATTCCTTCAAGGTACCTTTCACTAGCATCCAATTTCCTGCTAACATCAAGGTTGCCCCTAATCCATGTTTGTATGAAAGTGCTAATTACTCTCTACATCTCAAGCCTGTTTTGTACTGAATTTTCAGCAGCTAATTGAGAGACACTAAATAAAAACTAATCTGTGGCCCTGGACTGGCAGACATCTTAATTGTCCATTAACTATTTTCTTTCACCCTTTGACTCAATCAGGCAACCAAAAACAGTCACTGATAACCAGCTCTAAGTTCATTCCAGAGGTTTCAGAGCCCCAGGCAAAAGTGAAAATGATTAGTTGCTTGCAAAGAAAAGAGAGCCCATGGGGACTATTTGATGTGTTGTTAATTTATTTCCCTAGTGTGTGAAAGAACAAATGCTTAACTATATTAAATCTCTTTACTCCCCAGTATTTTCTTAAATTTTCTCGGGTGGTAATGCTCAGTTACTTAAAAATCATTCTGCTTCTTTTTGTGCCTTACATATTTGTATCTTTGGGATTTGGGGTTTGTTTGCTTTCTTTTTCAAGCCAATTTTAATCTCCTTTACTGAACAAATTACTTCCTTCAATTTTATTATTATTTCAATTATTTTATCTTAATTTTTTTTTCTATTTTCAGTTGTTTGATGGGCCAGGTTTGACAGGCTTCTCCTTTTCTCAAATATCTATTTTAATTTTAGAAATGGTACCCAACATTTCTTGATATCATGTCCTTCAGGATCCAAGATCTAGAACTTCAACCTCAGGATCTAATTTGCAATCTGTTGTGGGAGACCACAGGTATTGCCAAACTTTTGTATGGTCCAAAATAAGTAAGAGTCTTGTCTGAAAAACAATGACATATTTACTTTAGGTTTTTAGGAGTACTCTTCAATTTACAATCCTTAAGAAAATTGGGAGAGAATATACCGTTGAAACTAAAATATTTCTGTGGAATTTGCATTTGAGGATAAAGAATTGAGTCCTAGCAATTAGAAAGTACTAATTCTCCCTCCCTCTGTCTCTCTCTCTCTCTCTTCAAAAGATGTCCCAGATTGGTTTTCCTTTTGCACCCACTTCATTTTACCTCCCTTGGACCTCCCTTAGTTCTTTTCTAGTTCCCTGAAGCTTTTCTCCACTCAGCTCTAGGTTATCTGGAGTGGAATCACCTTCACAGTAGTTGAAGGAGAGATAAAATATAAAGTGCATATCGTTTTCAAAAATATATTCTGGGGGCGCCTGGGTGGCTCAGATGGTTAAGCATCTGCCTTCAGCTCAGGTCATGATCTCAGGGTCCTGGGATCAAGCCCTGCATCGGGCTCCCTGCTCAGCGGGGAGCCTGCTTCTCCCTCTCGTCCCCACTTGTGCTGTCTGTCTCTCTCTCTGTCCAATAAATAAATAAAAAATCTTTAAAATATATATATATATATATATTCTGGACTGCTGGAAATTTTATCACAGACTAAGTAGTACAAATTCAATCAGAAAAGTTGGAGCTGCTAGGAAATTTAAAAAAAAAAAGTATAGTGAAAGAATATGGAAGAATTTAGAACAAAAAAAACCTTATGAATATTGTCAGAGAGATCATTAGCAAGTAAGTCAGAAATCAACTCAGTGTCTAAGGCCATACCACCCTGAATGCGCCCAATCTCGTCTGATCTCGGAAGCTAAGCAGGGTGGGGCCTGGTTAGTACTTGGATGGGAGAAATCAACTCAATTTAAGCTCAGAATTCCACTAAATGTAGGTTAGTCAGATGTCACATTAAGTCTTGTGGTTCTTCAAGAACTTGCAAATAGTCTATTTGTTATATAGCAACTTTACATAAAAATGTCAGAAACAAAAAATGAAAACCTAACAGCACCAGTGAAGTTAGAACAATTTCACTAATTAATACTTTGCAATAAATCTGGACGTTATCATGATGAATCCTACATCAGATGAAGACAATGAAGAAATAAAATTAACATGATGTTTGGGTGGTGGGGTTTGAGGCGCGCGTGGGATGTGCCCCAGGTGCACTGAAACAGGTTTCACCACACTCATTCCTCTAATTAGCCAGACCATCAAAACCACTGCAAGAGCATTTCACACTGTTTATTGTTTCTTTTTATTTGGTTGTTATTACTCCCTGCCTCCCTGCATCTGTCCAATATAATATAATGTGAGGGAAATCCTGGAACCAAGGTTGAAAGCAAAACAAACATAATGCGTTTGTGAAATAGGTGTTGATTTTGTCACAGTCTTGCGCTGTGAACTTTAAGGAGTTAGTTACTGCATCTCCTCTCTATTCATAAAAGTTTGGAAAAACACTCAAACAAAATGTCAATAATAGCTATTGTATGCATACATAATACATATGAACTGAATAAAAATATTTGATATTTGCTTAATTTTTCTTCAGGTCATCTCATTACTACAGTTATATTATTCCTTTATATTTTGCTTACATTCTCCAAGCATTAGAATATTACTCACCTTTGCCTGATCTTATCCAATTTGAGAATCTATACGTTTTATAGCTTTACCATTACTTTTCTTCTCAATCCTTTTAGCCTAGCCATTTTGCTGCATTATCTCAGTGCCTTTATTAATTTAAATAAATATTCCTATTAGAATGCATTTCATTATCAGGAATCTTCACGTACCATAGACCTGCATAAAAGAACTCATTACTAGAATCTGTAATGCTAAAGATGCTAATGAAGCATGCCTGTTTGGTATGTTTTGAACACTGCCGGAAAAATCCAGATGCCTTTCAAAATATCACTCATTGCTTACATTACCATGGCCAAAAAAGTTTAAAGCCAATAGGAGGAATCTCATCTAAATTTACACAAATAAATTTAAGCAATATAGAAAGCAAGAAGTAGATGAAAAATGCATCAAACATTAAAAATAGATACTGTTTAAAATACAGAGTACATTTTCAAAGTTATGAAACATCAAGATACCGGTAGGTAAGTGGATCTTTAACAAGAGTAGATAATTAATTAAAAAAAAAAAATCCAGGTAGAAAATAAACATCTGGTAACATGAATAAGTTCTCTAGTAATTAAAGACTTGCAAATTGAAACAATGAAAAGGTACATTTAAAACCTATTAAAGAACACAATACCCAATGCTAATGAGGTTGGGGTAAAACTGGTACATTTATACATTAACTGGTAGCACTGTAAATTGGTACAAAGCTTTTAAAAAACAGTATCACTATTCTAGAGACCTTGAAAATTGTTCCTACGCATTGATTTCTTAAACTCATTCTTTAATGAATTAAAAAAAAAACACAAAAGCAAAGCAAAACTTTTCATCTCTAAGATGTTTTATTCTCTGCATTTTAAAAAATTACCCAAACAGTGGAAAATGATTCAATGATACACAGTTTTACAATTTAATATTAAATAAGAAAAAAAAGAGAAGTGGAGTCCAAAATTACATGAACACTTGTTTTGTATATGGACAAAGACTAAAGGGTAGCACAAATTACAAAAGCACCATTGGCCTATTGTGTTGAATTGGTTTTGTTTTCAACATTTCTTTTATTATATTGTTTTAATAATAGTTTGTGTAAAGAGACAAAATTTTTTATAATATGAAATCTTATTAAAATGGCAACTCTCCTAGGAGATATAATAAGCTTAGCAGGGATTTGTTGACAACAAACTAGAATCAGGCTAGCTTGCTTTTAGGATGCAGACTAGAGAATTGTTTAGGAAAATAATAAGTATTAGAGAGAGAAAAAGCTGTTGGAAGGAAACTGTTAGTGAATGAACCAAATTCAGACCTGTTCTACTTTGAAACTTGACCCAGGACTGAGTAAAGCCAAAGTACGAATGATCTTCATTGTAGTTTTAAAATGAGTGAAGGTTGGGGCGCCTGGGTGGCTCAGTCATTAAGCGTCTGCCTTTGGCTCAGGTCGTGATCTCAGGGTCCTGGGATCGAGCCCCGCATCGAGCCCCGCATCGAGCCCCGCATCGAGCCCCG
>NW_023270268.1:104621002-104640478 GCF_011800145.1 Mirounga leonina
ATCGAGCCCCGCATCGAGCCCCGCATCGAGCCCCGCATCGAGCCCCGCATCGAGCCCCGCATCGAGTCCCGCATCGAGTCCCGCATGGGGCTCCCTGCTCTGCCGGAGGCCTGCTTCTCCCTCTCCCCCTCCCCCTGCTTGTGTTCCCTCTCTCGCTGTGTCTCTCTCTGTCAAATAAATAAATAAAATCTTAAAAAAAAAAAAAAAGATTGCTTTAAAAAAAAATAAAATAAATAAAATGAGTGAAAGTCACCTTGTTGGTAATTGTTGAGTTAGCTATATTTCACCTATTAAACATTGATGTTTCCTTATATGTCCTATTTTATCTATACTTACATGTACCTTTTTTCTACAAGTTACTCTTTTAGGTTATTTCAATATCAAAGAATGAATGTATGAATTTTAAATATATAAGTGCTATATATAAACATTTTAAGCATGCTGCTTTGTATTCTAAATATTTCTTTATGATTTTATATGCATTTCTTTTGTTTCTTCACTTACTGAATATCCTGTGATAAATCTATTTTAGTTGCCATTTGAATTTTTAGGCTTCCTTTCCAATGTGAATTAGATTTTCTTTCCATTTATCCCTCCATATCATTTTAAACCATGAATAAGTTAACCAAGGTGACAGCTTGGATGAGCTCCAGATATTTCAGGAAGTGCACATTCATATTTTTTGTCAATATTCTTAATACAAGAAAATGTTTTTTGGTGTTCATAAATCCCTAAATTATGATTGAGCTTTATAAGAATATTAAAAAAATAATCTCAAGTAAGTTATTGTCTGAAATGAATATATGAAAATCTGTTCATGGAAAGTAAGTCTTTCTTCCATAATTATGACCTCTGTAATGACCAGGGCAATTTTTACCAACATACCTGTAAAATAGTCTCCATGCATGTGCAGTCTTTCTCAGATGGTTTCTTAGCACAAAATACTTTTAGGTGTCAAGTTTATTTTCGATGCATGTGTTTGAAAACATTCTCCATAACAGCAAATATCTTTTCTAAGATCATAAATGAAAGCACAAGTTGTGTTATTTTCAAACGCATGTTTTTACAATAAATATAGTTCATAAAATCCCACTGAAGCCAGAACAGGTTATTCCACTTGGGACAGGGGAGCTAAACACTATTAGGGATATTTAAACATGGCATCCTGGGCTAGTATAAATAATGTTTAAACATTTAAATGTATTGTTTTCATGTTAATTTAAATGGCTAAGCATGGATATAACAAAGAAGGAAAGAAATATGCTCTAGGATTCCACAATCTGTGCAACATTTCATCTAATTCTTACAAAATTTCAAATAAGGAAAATGAACATTTTCCCAACAGAACTAAAACAGGGACACAATTTAATCTCATTTTAAAGGGGAAAAATGGAGCTCTCTACAATGGCCAGTACACAAAATCTTTCAGAAAAACAGATAAGCCATACCTTCATTCTAAAAAGATGTACACAATAACTCTTTGTTAAAATCTCTCTCTCTCTCTCTCTCTCTGTTTCTCTCTGTCTCTATCTCTTTCTCACTCCACACACATCCACAACCACCCCCCCACACAAATATTGCTTTTTAAATCTGCTTGTTAATATTAAAAAATCAGATTCCATGTATTCTCTTTGTCTTCATGTTCATCTCAAATTTCTACATCCAGTAGATGTAAAGATCAGTTTCTGGTATCTTCAGTGTCAAAAAGAATTTGCACTGGACGTCTGTTAAAAACTCCAGGTGAGATTGTCTTGAGTTATTGCAGTAGGAGAGAGACTGCAGTATAGAACTGAGCTCAACTTCTGATACAGCAAAGATAGCTGGGGATTTATGGTGAATGTACAGAATGAGAAAGGTAGTAGACAGAAAATTATCACAGGAACTTGATTAGTTATCAAGGTGGGGAAGATGAAGATCTTGATTAGATATCAAGTGTGGGGTTTCCATACAAAATGGGGTCAATAGGCCAAAGATAGGTCCTAGTGAAGTTTGTTCAAGAAGGGAATCCTTGTCATCAGTGAGTCATCACTATATTCTTTGTGTTTGGGGTTGAAATCTTAATATTAGATACTCACTGACTGTAGAGCCAGGAAGGTCCTGAAAGATCAGCTCCTTCTCTAAGATGAGAGAACTGAGGCCTTAGAGAAGCTATAAGCAATCTATACAAAGTCATGTGCTAGTAGGTGGGAAAGACCCACTAGACATAGCTTTCCAGAGCCTAAGTCAAGGGAGCTGTTTTCTTAAACATTCTTTCTTTCTTTCTTTTTTTTTATTCTTTTATTCTTTTTTATTTATTTATTTATTTATTTATTTATTTATTTATTTATTTATTCTTATGTTAATCCCCATACATTACATCATTAGTTTTAGATGAAGTGTTCCATGATTCACTGTTTGTGCATAACACCCAGTGCTCCATGCAGAATGTGCCCTCCTCAATACCCACCACCAGGCTAACCCATCCTCCCACCCCCCTCCCCTCTAGAACCCTATTTGTTTTTCAGAGTCCATCGTCTCTCATGGTTCGTCTACCCCTCCGATTTCCCCCGCTTCATTCTTCCCCTCCCGTTACCTTCTTCTTCTTCTTCTTTTTTTTTTTTTTAACATATATTGCATTATTTGTTAAACATTCTTTCTTATCTATTATGCTAGAAATTCCCCCATTTTCCTATTTTAAAAACCAGCAGACTTTTTTCTTTAGCCAAAATGCTTCCCTGGTAAAGTTATGCAGGTGCTATCTAAATCAATAAACAAAAATTGTCTATGTTCATTTCCTAACTACCCCACAATTAAATTGCTGCTACATAATTCTAAGCACAAACATAAGTGTTAAGTGAATTAAAGGAATGAATGAGTAAATGAACTTCTCTCAAACTATTCCAAGACATAAAAAATATATAATATTCTTTAATGAGTTATTTTGCAGTTCATACATATCCTTTCATAATCCTGGAAGAGGTTCACTTTATTTATTTATTTATTTATTTATTTATTTATTTATTTATTTAATTTATTTATTTAAAGGAGGTTCACTTTTAACCTGATTAAAATTTCTATATTGTGAACTTTAATGGACATTATCATTTTAAATAAAACTCTTTCCCAAAGATTCCTTTTACCAAAGATATTGTTTTAACCAGGTGAAATATGTTGACCCCACATATCTGGATTTTTCATCTCTTAAATCATTATGTGTGTTTTTCTTACTTGAAATTTTCCATTTTTCAGAATACTGCTGTCTCATTTCATTTCTTTGTCTTATGGTCATCCAGCTTTGATCTGCTTTTGATTTAGCTCTTTCATTTTTCTTGTCACCACAGGACTGATAAGAAAAGAGAAGGTTTCTTGCACCTACAAACACAAATTTATTTAATTTTGGTCGCTCACTCATCACTCTGTGTTTAAGACCATGGCATCTGAACTCCAGCTCAAAGTTTGGCCTACCTCTATGCCTAAGTTAGTCATGACTAAAATGGAGATGTTAATAGATTCTATCTCATAGAATTTGGTAGAAGATAAAGTAAGTTATTTCATGAGAGGTCCTTAAATTAAAACCTCAACACACGTAAATTACTCAAAAAGTAATATGTTTGTATTAAACTCTCAGTGAATTTTCTTTCCAAAGATGGAGACTATTCTCAATTGTACTTACATAATTATTTTACAAAATTTGTGCTAATAAAACTTTTTCACTAAAGACTGTTTGAAGTAATATTATTTCCATTTTAAATTCAGACTGCTCCCATCCTTTGTTCTAACTCAGAAAACCATCTGTCTCCTGGGGACTTTTTATCAGAGTCCTCATGGCTGTTCTAATACATTTGGAGACTTCTTATACTAGCCAATCACACCATCATCTTCTTCACTTAGAAGAATGACCTTGTTTCCCACCTCACTGTGATTAAGTTCACCTTTCTCTTTGAATTGTTTTCTACATCAAAATGTTCTTGACCCATTTACTCCCCACTTGTATCATAAGAAAAATTTCCTCTGCTCTTGTGAGTCTAACTAATCAGTGCGCCAACCCTCTTTAATCTCTCTTTCCATATTCTCCAGGCCTTGAGACATCCATTAGATTTGTTTGCATCTTTAAACTCTCTCATTGTAACTGGATTTTTCTTGTTTTTTTTTGTTGTTGTTCTCGTTTTTAATAAGGTTCTGGGCTCTCCTTGTCCTGATCTTGCCCTTTCTTCCATAATCCTCCTCTTTTTACCCTTCTATTTCTTTTTTTTTTAAGATTTTATTTATTTATTTGACAGAGAGAGACACAGTGAGAGAGGGAACACAAGCAGGGGGAGTGGGAGAGGGAGAAAAAGGCCTCCCGCAGAGCAGGGAGCCCAATGCAGGGCTCGATCCCAGGACCCTGGGATCATGACCTGAGCCGAAGGCAGACGCTTAATGACTGAGCCACTCAGGCACCCCTCCCTTCTATTTCTTAGGGTTATCTTTTCCTGTTCCTCTACTTGACTGGAATTGTTCTCACAGGACTAATGACTGTCAATTAACAAATTATTTCAGTTCCTATGCTTCTTAATGTTAATAGCACAGTATTTTAATCTTCTTTTTCTTCCTTCATTCTCCCATTTTTTCTCTCAAAAACCATTTGTTGAAAACCTGCCAGGTACCAGTTTCTATAACCAAGACAGTACAATACATATCACAAAAGATCCTTGCCACTCAGGAATTCCTTATCTGGTGGGTGATATATATGGTTAATTTCACTGTACTACAAGGGGAAATTGATCATTCCATTGAAAAAGATACAAGTAAGATTATTTTATTTCCTTGATGCCATAAACTTTATGCCTTTCTTTGAAGGATTTTTATTTTGAAGCTGTAGTGGATGACGGCACTTTTCTTTTGGTAGCAGTTGAAATATAATGAAGGGACCTTGTCTTAGAGTGTGTTGATCAGCTCTACACAATGACTGTTGGTTGTATGGTGCTCTCAGGTGAAGAACACCTTTGGGAAGCCACATACATATAGCCACAAAGCTATAAGGATGCTTTAGAATTTACTTAACCTTGGGTGTGTTAATATGTGTCTACATAGGAAACATATATTTACATTTTAACCCAAGGTAGAGGCAAATTTATTGGAAAGAGCACTGGCTAGAGATTAAGGAGATTGCATTTCTAATCCTGGCCCTGGAGATCATTAGCTAAACTAGAGGAAATCCCTTAATTAGTCTGTGCTTCAATATACTCATCAAAATAAATTGGCTCAGTCCTTGAACATTTTCTCTTCTTTGTTTACATTTGTGTCCTAGATGATTTCATGCAGTCATATGGCTTTAAATACCATAATTGCACTGACAACTTTCAAATGTATAATTCCAACACATAACTTTTTTTTCTCCTCAAATCTAGTTCTGTGTATTTAATCTACTCCTAATTGTTGCCTCCAACTGAGCATCTATTAGAATTTTAAGCTTTTAGTATCCAGAGTAAACTCCTCATTACCCAGAATTCTTCCCCATCTTGATAAATGGCAACTCCAGACTGTCTGAAGCAATGTTTCTACTCCAAACCTGACTCATTCTTTATTTTAACTCAGAAAACCATTTATCTATCTCCTGTGGACTTCCGATCACAGTAAATGGTAATTCCATCTTTTCAGTTGTATAGACCAAAAACCTTGGAATCATCCTTGACAATTCTCTTATACCTCATATCTGATCTGAGAGCACATACTCTTGGATCTATTTTTTAAATAAATACAGGGGTCACCTGTGTGGCTCAGTCAGTTAAGTGTCTGACTCTTGATTTCAGCTCAGGTCATGATCTCAGGGTTGTGAGATTGAGCCCCATGTTAGGCTCTACACTGGGTGTGGAGCCTGCTTAAGATTCTTTCTCTCCCTCACCCTCTGCCCCTCCCTACCCACCTCCAATAAATACATACATTAATTAATTAATTAAATACTGAATCGGACCACTTGTTACTACTTGCTAAAACTAAAGAACAAAGCTGCCATCATCTTCCATCAGAGCTCTTACAATAAAATTCTATCTAGTTTCCCTGATTCAACATTTGTACTCCTCACCAATTGCTATTTACACAAAATAGCTTCAGTGACACTTTAAAAATTTAGGTATGATCATGTCATTCTGTCACATTCAGAATTCAGTTGTGGTCAGAATAAAACTCTAAATCCTCATCACAGCCTACAAATCTAAATAATCTGAACCTTGCCTACCTCTTCAGCTTAGTTTTAACCATTTTTGCCCTCATTCACTTACACTGGCCTCCTTGCTACCCCTCATACATACCAAATACATACCCACTTGAGGACATTTGCCTCCCCTCACCACCCCTGAAGCAACTTCTTCCTCAGTTTGTTACTTGGCCCTTTCCAATCTTCCGTTAGGCCTATCCTCAAATACCACTGCCATTGAGAATACTTCCCTAATACTCTCTGGGACTATAGCTCCTATTCTACTCACCCCTTCTTTTTTTTTGATAGTACTTCTATACATAGAGTACTTCTATATATCACACTTATACTATATATAAGTACTTCTATATATACACACTTAGTGATACATACATATGCATGTACATACATATATATATAATACACACACATACTTTATTCTTACACTATTTATATCCACACTGACATGTAAGCATTATGAGAACATTATCTGTTTTATTTCCTACCAGGGCAGGAACATAGTAGCACTCAGCATTAGTAATTTTTTTTTTTTTTAACTCATTACCCAAGGAAATAAGACAAGCTTTCCCACAAAGAAGGTGGTCTTATATATGATGGTTGTGTTGACAAGATAGAAACATGGGAGGGACATTTTAAGAGGAAGGACTAGCAGAGAATAGTAGTACCTCTATTTAGTTCCATATTTAATTTTGAATAAGAATGAACAAGGAAATATTGTAGCAATAGGTATATAAGCCAAAAATCATACATTATTATTGGGTTTCTTTTAACTTCCTTCTTTTTTTTGTTTTTTTTTGGATTTTTAAAAAAATTTTATTAGGTTATGTTAGTCACCATACAATACATCATTAGTTTTTGATGTAGTGATCCACGATCCATTGTTTTCATATGGATTTCTTTTAACTTCTATGGAGGCAATAGTCCCAAAAGGAATGCCCTGGGTTTAAGTATAATATCACTTCAAGGACCTTATTAATTTTTATTTTACTTCAAATGATAACCAAGCTAATCTTTTTCCAGGAAAACAATAGACCATCCATTTTAGTCCTTAGAGTAAGAGTAGCTAGCAAAGTTTTAAAGAGGTGTGTATACATGTCTGTATACATGGGTAAGACAGTCACACTTAACCACTTTAATATGTCAAAAGTTTCTATTATCAAGACAAGAATCATTAATGATGTCTTATATTTGTAGAGCACTCTATAGTTTCAAAATGTGTTCACATTATTCCAACAGTCTATTACTGTGCATAATAGGTGCCATCACTCTCACTAAGGTGGTTAAGGGGCAGCACACTGTGTGTGTGTGTGTGTGTGTGTGTTTTAGGGGAAAGTCATGGATAAACAACTTTATTAATGATAGATAAGAAAGATGTGAAAGGAGTTCTGATATGTTGTTAGAAAGCAGATGGACCAAAGACATTAGGCTGACCTCATCCTAGAGAAGGTTAAAAGGATGCTTACCCAGAACTGCCTCTGAAGATATTTGCTTAGCAGGCCTATTTGGCTGAGATGAGAAATGGGTAGGAAATTCATATTTTTGTCTATCATGGCTGACATTTTATAATGTTTAAGAATTCTGAAGGAACATTTATCACCCAAATAAATTAGAACATATGCATTGTATTGTGGGATGTCTAATCAGAAACCCCAAGGCAGTTGGATACTCATGTGAATGCTTTGAGGAAAGTCTGGAGTATGACATGGCCTACTCTGGTGCACAGGGAAGATTGATGTCTAAGGATATTTAAACATTGATTATAAAATGGTTGAAGATATGAGGTAAGTCCATTTTATTCAGTTACTGACAATAAATATTATATTAGCTGAATTTTGTTGAGCATTTACTATGTGCCAGATGCTATGCTAAGAATATTATAAACATTTTCTTGTGTAACTCCATCAACCAACCTACTAGGTAGACACTATCAGTTTCTCATTAAAAGGACACTTAGACTTAGATTAAGCAATTTATCAAAGGTCACAGATAATGTTTTGTTACCAAACCAATTCAAACAAAGATCAGTATAAGCGGAAAATACAGACACTTAACTATGACATTATTGAGTATGTTGATGGCCTATCTGATAGGTAGAATAATGCCACCTCCTCCCCAAGATATCCATATCCTAATCCCTAGATTATTTTCTCATAGGTCTGAAGCCTAGAAGTCCAAGATCAGTGTCAGTAGGTTTAATTTCTCCAGAGGATTTTCCTCAGTTTGCAGACAAGCCACCTTCTCCATATGTCCTTACATGGTCTTTCCTCTGGGTATTCACACACCTAGTGTCTCTGCATCCAAATTTATTCTTGTAAGGATATCAGCCAGTGGACTAAGCCCATCCTAATGGGCTCATTCTAACTTAATCACCACTTTAAAGGCCCTATCTCCAAATATAGTCATATTCTGAGGTATTGGTGATTAGGGCTTCAACATATGAATTTTGGGGGAAAGTATTCCACATATGAATTCAGCCCATTACAAACTCCAAGTCAAGCACAGTGGAGTAGGCAGCTGTAACTTTCTCCTCTAGATAAGGGAGAGGGACTTCCACAAAACTGCTTAGTATGTTAAAAACGTGTTCTCTGAAGCTGGAAGATGAACACAGAGGGCTTATAGCTGACTCAAGGCTCAGAAAACCATGTGACCTATGCATTTAAGATATAATTTTTTTTTTTCTGGGAAAGGGAGGTATTCTCATTTTCTATGAATGAGAAAGGGGCCACATGGGAGAGAGAAACAGCATGAGGTTATTGGTGTTCTATTAAAGAGGGTACCTATGAGGTAGAGGACCCTAGTAGCAGAGGACTGGAGGCAAACTTTGACATTACTAGGGGCTGTGGAAAAATTTGAAAATAAGTCTCTAGAAATAGACACCACACTCATCAGCTCAAATCAAAGGATCAGAAGCAGAGAAATCAGCAATAGGGATATGCAAACAAAACACAAAACAAAATAAAAAACTTAAAATACCTATAAGAAAAAGGGTCAGTTTAAAATCTAAGCCCAAATAATGCAAAACTAGCAGAAAATAGATCTTTCTGCTTCCTTTCTACTCCTTATTTACAGAATTTACAGCTGTTGGAAACTGGAGAAGTAGGATAGAAAAAGAGAGAACTATCTTGAGTTCTAAACCCATTTCCAAGATAGGTTTCTAGTCTGAAAAAGGCTGAAATTTGGGGAGGGGAGAATATTTAATGTTAATTCAAGTTTCAAATATTGATTATTATCTTGAACTCTCATTCTATATTTTAAATGTGTTACTTAAAATAACAGGACAAATGTTCTGCTGATAAAGAACAGCTCCCCTAACCCCCTCACCCTCCAATAAAGGCCTTTATTTGTGTCATTTGCCCTTCTCTGTGGTGTAAGTTCTCTCACCATGACTAATTTTTATCTCTCAACATGAGGTCACTGAAAACAGTGTTGGAAAGAGATGCACAATTGTGCCCCTCAGGTCTGTAAATTGGTCCCAGCACACCACCTTTAGGATTATCAAAACGAAGAGCAGAGGTGGACTTACTGAAACACACATCAGGCTTCAGGTCCTTAATGCCACAAGCCTGGAATCAGCTCTAGCAGTGTGGTAGCATGGTCATTGGTTTTGTAAATTTTGTAAATTATATTTTAATCACAATATGTATGGCTGTTTTATTCCACCCTGACTTCTCATCATCACACTTGCCTTCCAATCATGTATTTGATGTGGTCATGGATACTTTCAGAATCCAGCTGCAGAGAAGTTGAGTTGTATACTTCCACTTGGATTCTGTGGAATATATTTATGTCCTTAATCGCTTCTATGAATAGTTTATGTATTGCTGGCTATCCAGGTATAGCAATGGTTCCCAGCAATCCCTCTGCTGCCTGGTGCACAGACTCCTTTGGCACCATTACATAAAAGAGTAGAGCCACACATCACATTGTGACTTTAGTGTTTCCTTGCTATCACTGGCACCAAGAGCATGTGAGTAGTGGAAGAAGAAACATTGTTTGTAATATATAGATTCAGAAATTTGATAAAACTTCAACATCTGATGGCTCATACAAAAAGAAAACCTGAGAAATTTCCCCAAATTCAAAATGATCTTAAAAATTTAACAGAAGGTGTGAAGCTGAAGAAACTTTGTAAATAATAATGTGGTTTTCTTTTGCTAAATTACAATAAAAACTGATGTATTTTTCTATGAAAAAAATGTTATTATAGAATTGTTGGAATGTGAAGGTAATCAAAGAACACATTGCTAAAAAATATATGAAAATGGGTATTACATGAGTGTTTCAGGCAGGTAATTGATATGAATACAGCAGAGTTTTCATGAGAAAGATTTTTTAAAAGATTTTATTTAAATCCCAGTTAGTTAACATATAGTGTAATATTAATTTCAGGTATACAATGTAGTGATTCAAAACTTCCATACATCACCCAGTACTCATCATAACAAGTGCACTTTTTAATCCCCATCACCTATTTAAACCATCCCCCACCCACCTCCCTTTTGGTAACCATCAATTTGTTCTCCATAGTTCAGAGTTTGTTTCTTGGTTTGCCTCTCTCTCTTTTTTCCATTTGCTCATTTGTTTTGTTTCTTAAATGCCACATATGGGTGAAATCATATACTATTTGTCTTTCTCTGACTGACTTATTTCACTTAGCATTATATTCTCTAGCTCCATCCATGTCATTGCAAATGGCAAGATTTCATTCTTTTTCATAGCTGAGTAATACTCCATTATATATATCTAACACATCTTCTTTATCCATTCATCAATCGATGGACACTTGGGCTGTTTCATTAATTTGGCTATTGTAGGAAATGCAACTATAAACATAAGGATACATGGACAACTTTGAATTTTATTGTTTGGGTAAATACTTAACAGTGCAATTGCTGGATCATAGGGTAGTTCTACTTTTAATTTTTGAGTAACCGGCATATTGTTTTTCATGGCTGCATGAAAAACAGTGGCTTTTCAGTGGCTGTACCAGTTTGCATTCCCACCAATGGTGCAAGAGGGTTCCTGTTTCTTCACATTCTCACCAACACCTGTTTTTTCTTGTGTGTGCTGATTTTAGCCATTCAGACAGGTGTGAGGTGACTTCTCATTGTAGTTTTGAATTGCATTTCACTGATGGTAAGTGATAAGCTTCTTTTCATGTATCTGTTTGTCATCTGCATGTCTTCTTTGGAAAAGTGTACATTCATGTCTTCTGCTCATTTCTTAACTTGATTATTTTTTTGGGTGTTGAGTTTGATAAATTCTTTATAGATTTTGGATACTAACCCTCTCTCAGATATGTCATTTGCAAATATCTTCTGCCATTCCATAGGTTGCCTTTTAGTTTTGCTGATTGTTTCCTCTGATGTGCAGAAGAATTTTTTATTTTGATGCTAGTACCAAATAGTTTACTTTTGCTTTTGTTTCCCTTGCCTCAGAAGACCTATCTAGAAAGAAGTTGCTAAGGCTGATGTCAAAGAAGTTATGGCCTGTGTTCTCTTATAGGATTTTTATGGTTTCAGGTCTCACATTTAGTTCTTTAATCCATTTTGAATTTGTTTTTGTGTATGGTACAAGCAAGTGTTCCAGTTTTATTCTTTCGCATGTTGATGTCCAGTTTTCCCAACACCATTTGTTGAAGAGACAGTCATTTTCCCATTGGATGTCCTTTCCTTTTTTGTCAAAGATTAGTTGACCATATAATTGTAGGTTCATTTCTGAGTTTTCTATACTGTTCTATTGATCTATGTGTCTGTTTTTATGCCAGTACCATACTGTTGTAATTAGTAAAGCTTTGTAGTATAACTTGAAGTCTGGAATTGTGATACCTCCAGCTTTGCTTTGCTTTTACAAGATCGCTTTGGCTATTTGGGTTTTTTTGTGGTTCCACACAAATTTTAGGAAAGTTTGTTCTAGCTCTGTTATAAAGCTATTGGTATTTTGATAGGGATTGCATTAAATGTGTAGACTGCTTTGGAGAGTATAGATATTTTAACAATATTTGTTCTTCCTACCCATGAGCATAGAATCTCTTTCCATTTCTTTGTGTCATTTTCAATTTCTTTCATAACTGATCTATAGTTTTCAGAGTACAGATCTTTTACCTCTTTGAGGGGTTAGGTTTATTCCTAGGTATTTATGGTTTTTGGTGCAATTGTAAATGGGACTGATCCCTTAATTTCTTTTCTGCTGCTTCATTATTGGTTTAGAAAAATGCAACAGATTTCAGTACATTGATTTTGTATCCTGTCACTTTACTGAATTTGTTTATCAGTTCTAGCAGTTTCTTAGTGGAGTCTTTCAGGTTTTCTACATATAGTATCATGTCATCTGCAAATACTGAAAGTTTTACTTCTTCCTTACCGATTTGGATGCCTTTTACTTTTATGTTTTCTGATTGCTGTGGCTAGGACATCCAGTATCAGGTTGAATAAAGTGGTGACAGTGGACATCCATGTCTTGTTCCTGACCCTAGGGGAAAAGCTGAGAAAGAGGTTTGTGATATTTGAAAGTTTTAAAAATGTGTATATTCTTATGATTTCTTTTTTCTTTCTTAATAAATATTCATTTTTAATGTAATTTGTACATTTGTGTTTGTTTTCTTAAGGAAATTACTTCAAATTATATGTTTTAGGCCCTTTAAAATCTGCATATTCCTCTGTCTAAGAGAAAAGAGGAAAATCCTAAAATTATGGGACTTTCTCATGTTTAACCCAGAGGCAAGGGATGATTACCTGCACTAATAAGTTTTAAAGGAACATTGGGAAACAAAAGTAATTTGGTTTGATTTTGCCAAAAATCAATCTTGCTCAATATACTGTTATTCTCACCTTGGTGTTATTTCTCTCTGAGCTTCTTCTTTTGGAGGATTTGGATCAGTTCTCTTATGCCTAGTAGCATGGGGTTCTAATTGAGGTAGAACCTGGCATTCACTACATTCTTCATTCATATCTAGCACCTACTGAAACTGCCTAAACTGAGTTATCTCTGTTCTCCTTCACAGACATATTCTATGTATTTTTTAACAATTTTGAAAAATGGAACAGAGAAGTGTTGTCATTTAATACAAAATCTAGGCTACCTTTGGAATTTGGCAAGACTTCTTTTTTTTTCTTTTAAGTGATTTATCTGTTATAGTCAGAGGGAATTAAGATGATTATCATGCAATTTCAGTCATAAAGAAAAGAAAACCACTATCTTGTCTTTCCAGCAAAAATCCATTCATTGATACAGAAACTTAGAAAAGCAGGAGTGGTGATCCATTTTGTAGGGAAAGAGCATGCATTTCTAAACCTTTATAATTCCATCTGAAAGTGTTTGTCTTTTCAAATCTATACTTTTTGCTACAAAATTGGGTAGGGAAAAAATAAGCTTAACATTGGTTGTTTTATATACCTTTTACAATATTAGCAGAAATAATAACAAGAGTTTCTATATTTCAAGGTATATCAAAACTATTAAAAGAGATTGAGTGTTGGTAAGATGGCAGAGGAGTAGGGTGACCCTAAGCTTGCCTTCTCATTCAAACACAACTAGATAAATATCAAATCATTCTGAACACCTGAAAAATCAATGAAAAGTCTTAGAGAACAAAGCTGCATGTTTACAAACCAGAAAAAATGACCCACAGAAGACAGAAATTCACCCCAAAAGAGAGGACAGGAAGAAATGACAGCCAGAGATTTAATACAATGCAGATATAAGTAAGATGTCTGAACTAGAACTCAAAACCACAATTATAAGGATACTAACTGGGCTTGAAAAAAAGCACAAAAGACACTAGAGAAAGCCTTATTGCAGAGATAAAAGAACTAAAATCTAGTCAGGCCAAAATTTAAAATGCTATAACCAAGATGTAAACTCGAATGGATGTCATAAAAATGAGGATGGATGAATCAGAGGAATGAATCAGTGATATAGAAGATAAAATTATGGAAAATAATGAGGCTGAAAGAAGAGGGAAACAAAGGTAATGGATCATGAAGGTAGACTTAGGGAACATGACTTATTAAAATGGAATAACATTCATATCATAGGAGTCCCAGAAGATTAAGAGAGAGAAAAAGGGGCAGAAGGTTTATTCAAGGATATTATAGCTGAAAACTTCCCTAATTGGGGGAGGATACAGGCATCAAAATCCAAGAAGAGAATTCTTATTAAGTTCAACAAAAGCCCTCCATTGTCAAGGCATATCATAGTCAAATTCACAAAATACACAGACAAGGAAAGAATCTTGCAAGCAGCAAGGGAATAAAAAATTCCTTAACCTACAAGGGAAGGCAGATTAAGTCCAGAGCAGATTTGTCTAAAGAAACTTAAGGCCAGAAGAGAATGGCAGGATATATTCAACATGCTGAATGGGAAAAATATGCAGTTAAGAATACTTTATCTAGTAAGGCTCTCTACAGAATAGAAGCAGTGATAAACACTTTCCCAGACAACAAAAACTAAAGGAGTTTGTGACCACTAAACCAGCCCTGCAAGAAATATTAAAGGGGACCCTTTGAGTGGGGAAACAAAGACCAAAGGAACAAAGAATAGAAAGGACCAGAGAACATCACCAGAAACACCAACTCTATATGTAACACGATGACACTAAATTAGTATCTTTCAATAATCCCTATAAATGTAATGGACTAAATGCTCCAATCAAAAGACATACAGTATTAGAATAGAAAACAAAACAAAACAAAACAAGATCCATCTATATGCTGCCAACAAGAGACTTGTTTTAGATGTGAAGACACCTGCAAATTGAAAGTGAAAGGATGGAGAACAATCTATCATGCTAATGGACATCAAAAGAAAGCCAGAGTAGCCATACTTATATCAGACAAACTAGATTTTAAAACAAAGACTCTAACAAGAGATGAAGAAGGACATTATATCATAGCTAAAGGGTCTATCCATCAAGAAGATCTAACTATTGTAAATATTTCTGCTACAACTTGGGAGCATCCAAATTTGTAAAACAATTTATAACAAACAAAAAGAAACGAATTGATAATAATACAATAATAGTCAGGGATTTTAACACCCCACTTACATGAATGGACAGATCATCTAAGCAGGAAATCAACAAGGAAACAAAGGCTGTGAATAACATACTGGACTAGATAGACTTAAAAGGTATATTCAAAACATTTCATCCTAAAACAGCAGAATAGAGTGCACATGGAACATTCTCCAGAATAGATCACATACTGGGTCACAAATCAGCCCTCAACAAGTGCAAAAAGATTGAGAGCATACCATGAATATTTTCTAACCACAACACTATGAAACTTGAAGTCAACCACAAGAAAAAGTTGGAAAGACCACAAATACATGGAGGTTAAAGAACATCCTACTAAAGAATGAATGGGTTAACCAAAAAATTAAAGAAGAAATAAAAAAGTACATGGAAGCAAATGAAGATGAAAACATAACAGTCCAGATCCTTTGGGATGCAGTAAAGGCAGTCCTAAGAGGAAAGTATATTGTAATACAAGCCTACCTCAAGAAGCAAAAAAAAGTCTCAAATATGCAACCTAACCTTTCACCTAAAGGAGCTAGAAAAAGAACAAATGAAGCCTAAAGCCAGTAGAAGAAGGGAAATAACAGATTAGACCAGAAATAAATCATATAGAAACAAAACAAAACAAAACCCAGTAGAATGGATCAACAAAACTAAGAGGTGGTTCTTCAAAAGAATTAATAAAATTGATAACCCCCTAGACAGACATATCAAAAAGAAAAGAAAAAGAACCCAAATAGATAAAATCATGAATGAAAGAGGAGACATCACAATAAACGCAACAGAAATACAAATAATTATAAGAGAATACTATGAAAAAATGTATGCCAATGAACTGGGCAACATAGAAGAAATGAATAAATTCTCAGAAACATACAAACTGCCAAAACTGAAATAGGAAGAAATAGAAAATTTGAACAGACCCATAACCAGCAAAGAAATTGAATCAGTAATCAAAAATCTCCCAACAAACAAAAGTCTATGGACAGATGGATTCTCAGGGAAATTTACCAGACATTTAAAGAAGAGTTAGTACCTATTCTTCTCAAACTGTACCAAAAAATAAAAATGGTTGGAAAACTTCCAAACTCAAGGTATGAAGCCAGTATTACCTTGATTCCAAAACGAGACAATGACTGCACTGAAAAAGGGAATTATAGGCCAATATCCCTAATGAACATGGATGCAAAACTTTTCAACAAAACACTAGCAAATCGAATCCAACAGTTAACCATTCACCATGATCAAGTCAGGTTTATTCCTGGGCTGCAGGGGTGATTCAATATTTGCAAATCAACCAATGTGATATACCACATTAATAAAAGAAAAGATAAGAACCATATTATCCTGTCAATCGATGAAGAAAAAGCATCCTTTCTTGATAAAAACCCTCAACAAAGTAAGGATAGATGGAACATAACTCAAGATCATAAAGGCCATTATATGAAAGACCCACAGCTACTATCATCCTCAATGGGGAAAAACTGAGAACTTTCCCCTAAAGGTCAGGAACAAGACAAGGATGTCCACTCTCACCACTTTTTAGTACTAGAAGTCTTAGCCTTAGCAGTCAGACAACAAAAAGAAAAAAAAGGCATCCAAATTGGCAAGGAAGAAGTAAAACTTTCACTATTTGCAGACATGATACTCCATGTAGAAAACCTGAAAGGCTCCATCAATAAATTGTTAGAATTAACACATGAATCCAACAAAGTAGTAAAAGATCTGTACTCTGAAAACTATAGATCACTTATGAAAGAAATTGAAGAGGACACAAAGAAATGGAAAAGCATTCCATGCTCATGGATTGGAAGAACAAACATTGTTAAAATATCTATACCACCCAAAGCAATCTACACATTTAATGCAATCCCTATTAAAATACCACAAGAACAAAGAATCCTAAAATTTGTATGGAACAACAAAAGACCCTGAATAGCCAAAGCAATCCTGAAAAAGAAAAACAAAACTGGAGGCATCATGATTCTAGATTTCAAGTTATATTACAAAGTTGTAATGATCAAGACAGTATGGTACTGGCACAAAAACAGAGACATAGATCAATGGAACAGAACAAAGAATCCAGAATTGGACCCACAACCATATGGTCAACTAATCTTTGACAAAGCAGGAAAGACTATCCAATAGAAGAAAGACAGTCTCTTCAACAAATGATGTTGGGAAAACTGGACAGCAACACACAGAAGAATGAAACTTGACCATTTTCTTACACCATACACAAAAACAAATCAAAATGAATTAAAGACCTAAATGTGTGACAGGAAACCATAAAAATCCTAGAACACAAGTGGCAACCTCTTTGACATTGGCCACAGCAACTTCTTACTAGACATGTCTTTGCAGGCAAAAGAAACAAAAGCAAAAACGAAGTACTGGGATTTCATCAAGACAAAAATCTTCTGCATAGTGAAGGAAATAATCAGCAAAAGTAAAAGGCGAACTACAGAATGGAAGAATATGTTTGCTAGTGACAGTATCTGATAAAGAGTTAGTATCCAAAATCTATAAAGAATTTATCAAACTCAACACACAAAAAATAAATAATCCAGTTAAGAAATGGGCAAAAGACATGAATATACACTTTCACAAAGAAGACATCCATATAGCTAACAGATACAGAAAAAGATGCTCAACATCACTCATCATCATCATGGAAATACAAATCAAAACCCCGATGAGATATTGCCTTAAACCTGTCACAGTGGCTAAAATTAACAACACAGGAAACAATAGGTGTTGGTGAGGATATTGAGAAAGGGGAAACTCTTACACTGTTGGTGAGAATGCAAATTTGTGCAGCCACTCTGGAGAACTGTATGGAGGTTCCTCAAAAAGTTAAAAGTAGAACTACCCTATGATCCAGCAACTGTACTACTAGGTATTTACCCAAAGGATACAAAAATACTGATTTGAAGGGACACATACACCCTGATGTTTATAGCAGCATTATCAACAATAGCCAAACTGGAGAAGACCAAATGTCCATCAACTGATGAATAGATAAAAAGAGGTGGTATATAAATACAATAAAATAATACTCAGCCATCAAAAAGAATGAAATCTTGCCATTTGCAATGACATGATTGGAGCTAGATTGTATTATGCTAAGTGAAATAAGTGAATCAGAGAAGACAAATACTGTATGGTCTCACTCATAGTGGGATTTAAAAAACAAAACAGATGAACATATGAGAAGGGGGAAAAGAGCAAAAGGAGAGAGGGAAACAAACCATAAGAGACTCTTAACCATAGAGAACAAACTGAGGGTTAATGGAGGGAGGTGGATGGGGTATGGACTAGTTGGGTGATGGGTATTAAGGAGGGCACTGGTTTTGATGAACACTGGGTGTTGTATGTAAGTGATGAATCACTAGATTCTACTCCAAAACTAATATTGTACTGTATGTTAACTAACTAAAATTTATATTTAAAAAAGAGAGAGAGATTGAGGGTTGAGTGTGGAATTCTACCAATAAGATGAAAATCAGGCTGCAGAGTATTTTTGAGGTATTGACTAAAACAAACTTTATTTTGACCATGTATGTTTACACATAAATTCCTTAATCAGATCAAAATGAGAAAAAAAGTCAGTCATTAGATGACTTAAAAGATTTTAATTTTTTCCAAGACAAATTTGCTGATATACTTTTATCAATCATGCTAGAGATTGCTCTTTGAAGAAGAAATAATGCATTTTATAATAATGATACATCAAATAATCTAAATTGTGTTAGACAATACTCTCATTTTGCATTACCTAACCTAAATTTTAAGTCTTTAAGAGAAGCATTTTAAAATCTTAAAATTTCTTGGGGCACCTGGGTGGCTCAGTCTATTAAGTGTCTGCCTTCTGCTCAGGTCATGATCCCAGGGTCCTGGGATCGAGCCCCACATCGGGCTCCTTGCTCAGTGGGGAGCCTGCTTCTCCCTCTCCCTCCGCCTGCCACTCCCCCTGCTTGTGCTCTTTCTCTCTCTCTGTCAAATGAATAAATAAAATCTTAAAAAAATAAAATAAAATAAATAAAATCTTAAAATTTCTCTTTATGAACACTTGTGCTCCTGAAATTTGCTTACAAGCCACACTTACTTATAAACATATTAGGGGAGCAGTTAGAGAGCAGCCTTTGGAGGTAAGCATAACTAGGTTGGATTCCTGATCTGCTATTTATTACCAGGTTACTTAGTCTCTTCAAGTTTCTTCTTTTTTTTTTTAAGATTTTATTTATTTATTTATTTATTTATTTATTTATTTATTTATTTATTT